>NC_134355.1:607667225-607832225 GCF_048569485.1 Anomaloglossus baeobatrachus | reverse complement strand
TCTCAAGATCACATCTCACAACCTGCCTGCTTGATCCACTCCCATCCCACTTCATCCCAACCCTAACTCATCTCTTGAACCTATCACTAACAACTGGTGTATTCCCTTCATGCTTTAAACATGCCTCCATCACACCCATCCTCAAAAAGCCCTCCCTTGACCCTTCTTCTGTGTCAAACTATCGCCTCATATCACTTCTCCCTTATGCCTCAAAACTACTGGAACAGCATGTCCATCTTGAACTGTCCTCACACCTCTCTTCCTGCTCCCTCTTTGACCGGTTAAAATCTGGCTTCCGACCCCATCATTCCACTGAAACTGCCCTAACCAAAGTCACTAACGACCTACTAACCGCAAAATCCAAGCAACACTACTCTGTCTTCCTCCTCCTGGACCTGTCCTCTGTCTTTGACACAGTAGACCACTCCCTTCTACTACAAATTCTCTCATCTCTGGGCATCACAGACTTGATGCTATCTTGGATCTCCTCATACTTAACCAACCGAACTTTCAGCGTCTCCCACTCTCACACCACTTCCTCATCTCGCCCCCTATCTGTCGGTGTTCCCCAAGGTTCAGGTCTTCGACCCCTGCTGTTCTCCATTTACAACTTCGGCCTGGGACAGCTCATAGAGTCCCACGACTTTCAGTATCATCTCTACGCTGATGATATGCAGATCTACCTCTCTGGACCTGACATTACCTCTCTACTAACCAGAATTCCACCATGTCTGTCTGCTATTTCTTCCTTTTTCTCTGCTTGATTCTTAAAATTGAACATGGACAAAACGGAATTCATTGTCTTTCCTCCTCCTCACTCAACTTCCCCACGTGACATATCCATCAATGTCAATGGCTGCTCACTTTCCCCAGTGCCACGTGCTCGCTGCCTGGGAGTAATCCTAGACTCTGATCTCTCTTTCAAGCCACACATCCAAGCTCTCTTCACCTCCTGCCGCCTCCAACTCCAAAATATTTCCCGGATCCATACATTCCTTTCCCAGGAAGCTGCAAAAACTCTAGTACATGCCCTTATTATCTCCCGCCTGGATTATTGCAAGCTCCTGCTCTGTGGCCTCCCTTCTAACAATCTCGCACCCCTACAATCTATTCTAAACTATGCTGCCCGGCTAATCCACCTGTCTCCCCGCTACTCCCCGACCTCTCCTCTCCGCCAATCCCTTCACTGGCTTCCCATTGCCCAACGACTCCAGTTCAAAACATCTACTCCGCTCTCATCTCCTCTTCCCACCATTGCATCCAAGATTTCTCCCGTGCCTCCCCCATACTCTGGAATGCTCTGCCATAACACATCAGACTCTCGCCTACCTTGACAAGCTTCAAAAGGAACCTGAAGACCCACCTCTTCCAACAAGCCTACAACCTGCCGTAATCCTCAGTCTGATACAGCGCCGCACAATCAGCTCTAGACTGTTTGGGCAGGAAAAATTTTAACCCCGTGTTTTCCAGTTACTCTACAAAAATCCTGCAGCCATTAAACTGAATGGACCTGGGAGCTGCAGGCTATGAATAGCAACTGTCAGTGGTTGCTATAGGAACAAAATAAACTGTTTAGTATAACAAGCTTATGTGTGAGGTAAAAAGATGTCGGTGGTGAGACGGATAAAGAGAGACAGAGATGACTCGCCCACCCCAGGGCTATGGGACACCCGGTGCCGGGCCGGACTAGTCCGGTGGTAGTCAGTGGTGGCTGGGCCCGGCTCCGTGGCCCTGGTGGGTGTCAGTTGAATATGTGGCTGATGACTTTAATGTTTGTGTTCGTGACGCCACCTGTGGTATGCGGCTATTAAGCCACCGCTGCTGTGTGAGGCCACCGGGATGATGTTATGGCAGCAATGTTGGTACTGCTCCCCACAGGTGGAGCAATGCCCGGGGCACAGTTGGTGCTTGTGGAAGTCTATGGTGCTGCGTGACTAACACGGTGCAGGGCCGACAAGCAATGAAAGAAACAGGCACAAACAGTAGTCTCTTTACCTTCTCCTCTTTTACTCGGCAGAAACTTAGTCCAGGGAGACCGTCACAGATGGTATAGATGATCCGGCCGGCCTGGAAGTGCCTGGGGTGATCTTTGGCCAGTTGAGTATGAGGCCTACTCCTTAATCTTTCTCTGCTGTTTTAGGACACTGCACTTTGGGTTCGCAATTGCCCTCTTGCTGCTGGGACTTGTTGTTCGTCCCCTCTTCTGTGTGGTAGACTGCGCAGGCCCTCTCTGGTGCTTCTCTGCTGGAGTCCACACCAGGCCCTTGGGATGCAGCTGTACCTTCAGATTGCTTCTGGGCCAGGGGGCTTACAGCTCTCCTGCCCTCCGGATTCAGCTACCAGGGATGGATTTTATGCCCTGGCAACTACAGACTCCGATGTCCGAGTCTCTGCTGTGCCTCTCTGCTCCCCTTGCTTCACTGGGCCAAGCTATCCCAGCTCTAGGCCCCAGTTTACAAGGCAGCACTACTCTGCATCTGCACTCTTTCACTCCTGTGTCCAGACTCACCCAACTTCACCTTCCTGTCTCTCTCTGCTCTCTGGTGGCTCCTCCCACTTCCCCAGTTGCTAAGCTACCACCCTATGGGAGCAGGGATGGGTCTTACAGCCCCTCTCAGCATGCAGCATGGGAGGGTTGCCTGCCACTTTCCCTGGTCCTGTGTGTCCCTAGCAATGGGTGTAGTGTGAATTTACCAGGAAACCGGAGTTCACCCTCTTCCTCTCCCAGAATGGGGCATCACACCGCAGATGGGGTGCAATGACCTGTGGCGACGGAAGCCTCAGGGGCGCCACACTCCCCCACAGCAAATCCCAGCACGTCCTCGGGCTGAAAAACAACAAAAACAAATGGGAGACACTGCAAAAACATTTTTGTATGCAATAACATAAAACGATAAAACATTTCTTCCCTTTATGGGAGGCATAATCACTTTAACGTTGCAAACTTCTTATAAAGAAAACTTGTGCACTTCCAGTCCATTGCACGGTTCAGACAAATCCCCCATAATTCTGGTAGGGGGCACAACGGGTGCAACTAATTACATTCTTGGCTACTACAAGTCCAGTAGCCCGTCAGTTCGTTTCAAACAAACAAAAGTGACATCATCAACCAGCCATTAAGTCCAATGGCCTGGTTACATAGGACATATCAACAACATACCAGCCATTAAGTCCAATGGCCTGGTAGGACATAAAACACATACACCACACACCAGCCACTAAGTCCAGTGGCCTGGTATGTCAGGACACCTAAACATTCACCGGGGCCCACATTCCAGTTCAGTGGCCCGGTAGCACATAACATGGGGGGGTGACGTCTTCGCAAAGAATCAGGGGCAGCACAGTAGGAAAGGGTGTCATCTTCGAAAAGAATAAGGGGCAAAACACAAGGGACTTCTTCAAAAAGAATTAGGGGCTATGTACAGTTCGGCAGCTCTTCATCTTCTTTGTTCTCTAGATGTCAGGATCCCACTCCGGCACGGCTCTTGGCAGCAGGTCCACTGACGAGATCATCGTCTGGGTCCCTTGGGCACTGGTCCCTGACCTTCTGCGCTGTCCCGCAGCCTGGGTTGGAGTGGGGCTGCCTGTAGGCGTTGCATGGCGCTGCTGCAGGGGGCTGCTTGTCTGCAGGGGGCTATTGCTGTGGTCTCTGGAGCCCTGCTTTGGCCGGGCGCCCTGCATCACACGCGCCATGGAGATCCTGGTCTGCGTCTCCTGGGTTACTGTTGCAGGCCGACTGCAATGTTCTGCGGCCTGAGTCTGTCTGGAGGTGGCGCTGCTGCTTGGGGAGATGCTGTGCTCTTGTGCTGTGCGGCGCCACTCTGGCTCTGCTGGGGCCGCTGCTTCCTGCACAATGCGCACATGCAGCGCATACCACCCGCGGTCCCCCATCAGCCGGGTATACTCCACTTCATCACCCAGCCTGGCGTCGCGGCCTGGGTGGCCTCTGGGCAGGTGTTCCTCAATGTCTCTCCGTGCTACAAACACGTCCTTGCCCAGGCCAGGCTCCCGGATGAAACCCCAGCCACCTTTCTGCCGGAAATCGACTACAGTGCCCCGTTTTACTGGGCACTCAGCTCCCTTCAGGGCCTTCCTGACCTCTTCCTTGGAGGCCAGATTGGCGACTTCCCGGGCCCTCCTTTTCTCTTCCCGGAGTTCCCGCTCCTGCTGGTACTCGACCACCAGCCTTTGGCACGTCAGCTCATTGGCCAGGGGAGTTTCCTTGGGGCGCAGCGGCCGCTGCAGTCCCCTGGTCTCTATGGGCGCCGCGTCCCAGTTCACTCCCGGGGATGCCATTCCCAGGAGGTTCACAGGGGGACTCGGCAGGGGGCCCACTAACGGTTCGGGGGTCATCCCACCCCAAGCTCCATCCGCGGGGGTCTCAGGCGGGCCTCCGGTGCTCCATCGGGCTTCCGCGGGTCCGGCGGGGGAGGCCAGAGGGTCGGTGAAGTGACTGGTCAGGGGCGCGTGGCGGGGCCATGGGTCCGGACGGATCGGGGGTTCAGTTTGCTCACCCTTTTGCTGCTCCGCGGCGTCCATCCACCGGCCCAGGCCTTCCGGTATCAGCGGTGCCCCTCTCCACCGGTCCGCTTCCACTCCCACGCTGCTCAGCCTCCGGGTCAGGGCTCGCACTTCCTCTCTCAGCAGGTCCAGCTCGGGGCCCTCTCCTCCGGCTCCTGGGGCACCTCGCTGCAGCTCCTCCGCCATGCTTCCGGCCTGGGAGATGCTGCCTGGAACACTGCTCGAGTGCTCGACCACGCCACTCGGCTGCTCCCTTTTCCTTCTTGGAGGCGGGGCCGGAGGCTGTACTAGCAACTGGCGCCAGACTGGCGCCCAGCCCATCACGGCCGGTACCGCTCCGCTTAGTATCAGGTACATTTTCTTTTTCGGTTGATCGGTCGTTAAGCTGTTTCTGCCAGCCGGCCAGCTTATTTGGTCACCACTTCTTTTTCTTTCGCTTTCTATGGCGGACACCGCTTCGCGCGCTTTTCTTGGACAAGGGGGCGGGGCTTCTCTTCGCGCCCTTTCTTCTTGCACGCCCCCCTTCTTCCCGCTTTCAGCAGCGCTAATGGCGGCGGTTTCTCGACAAAGTACACAGTTCTTCAGGCGCACAGTACCCGGTTAGACCGGGCACGAAATCCTGTTCGTGACGCCAAAAGTTGACTCGCCCACCCCAGGGCTATGGGACACCCGGTGCCGGGCCGGACTAGTCCGGTGGTAGTCAGTGGTGGCTGGGCCCGGCTCCGTGGCCCTGGTGGGTGTCAGTTGAATATGTGGCTGATGACTTTAATGTTTGTGTTCGTGACGCCACCTGTGGTATGCGGCTATTAAGCCACCGCTGCTGTGTGAGGCCACCGGGATGATGTTATGGCAGCAATGTTGGTACTGCTCCCCACAGGTGGAGCAATGCCCGGGGCACAGTTGGTGCTTGTGGAAGTCTATGGTGCTGCGTGACTAACACGGTGCAGGGCCGACAAGCAATGAAAGAAACAGGCACAAACAGTAGTCTCTTTACCTTCTCCTCTTTTACTCGGCAGAAACTTAGTCCAGGGAGACCGTCACAGATGGTATAGATGATCCGGCCGGCCTGGAAGTGCCTGGGGTGATCTTTGGCCAGTTGAGTATGAGGCCTACTCCTTAATCTTTCTCTGCTGTTTTAGGACACTGCACTTTGGGTTCGCAATTGCCCTCTTGCTGCTGGGACTTGTTGTTCGTCCCCTCTTCTGTGTGGTAGACTGCGCAGGCCCTCTCTGGTGCTTCTCTGCTGGAGTCCACACCAGGCCCTTGGGATGCAGCTGTACCTTCAGATTGCTTCTGGGCCAGGGGGCTTACAGCTCTCCTGCCCTCCGGATTCAGCTACCAGGGATGGATTTTATGCCCTGGCAACTACAGACTCCGATGTCCGAGTCTCTGCTGTGCCTCTCTGCTCCCCTTGCTTCACTGGGCCAAGCTATCCCAGCTCTAGGCCCCAGTTTACAAGGCAGCACTACTCTGCATCTGCACTCTTTCACTCCTGTGTCCAGACTCACCCAACTTCACCTTCCTGTCTCTCTCTGCTCTCTGGTGGCTCCTCCCACTTCCCCAGTTGCTAAGCTACCACCCTATGGGAGCAGGGATGGGTCTTACAGCCCCTCTCAGCATGCAGCATGGGAGGGTTGCCTGCCACTTTCCCTGGTCCTGTGTGTCCCTAGCAATGGGTGTAGTGTGAATTTACCAGGAAACCGGAGTTCACCCTCTTCCTCTCCCAGAATGGGGCATCACACCGCAGATGGGGTGCAATGACCTGTGGCGACGGAAGCCTCAGGGGCGCCACAGAGACACAGACAGAGACAGCCCTGGCAAAGAGACAGCCCTGGCAAAGACACAAATGCCCAAAGAGACAGACCGGGAAAGAGACAGACCGGGCAAAAAGACAGACAGAGAGAGAGAGAGACAGACTGATACAAATACAGACAGAGAGATAGAAACAGACAGCGAGACAGACAGACTGCGACACACCGACAGAGACTGGGAGATAGACAGAGAGACAGTTACTATCCCGGGCAACACCCGGGTACTACAGCTAGTATATATATATTCGGGAGAGCAACAGGAATAAAATAAGATCATACACTGGCTAGTTGTGACCTAGTGGGTCTTTCAGATATATTTTATAGGTTATTGCTCATATGATTGTCACCTAATAAAAAGGTACAAATTAAATGACTGTTTATTGGGCTGTGTTCACATGTGCAGTAATCATTCTTTAAATCTGATCCAGCTGAAATATGTTTTTAAAAAACTAACACACAAGTTGTCTGCACAACTTTTTTTGCTAGCAGATTACTGTTGGATCTATTCTAACAGATTGCTGGACATGTGAGCATAGCCTTAGCAACATCAGAGTCTTAGTTTATTTATTAGTCCCACTTCCAACTTTCTTTTTTTTGCCTCTTATTTTTCCTGTTCCACAAGTCACTTTTTATAAAAAGCATTGCCATTAAAGAAAAATGAACTAGCGATACTTAAAGGGGCTATCCTTCTTTTTTTTTTTCTTCACTATGGGACTGAGAACTTTCTGGAAGTTAGTTACTAAACTACCTGTTTTTGCTGCCCTGCGATGATGTTTTCTGGCTCAGGCGGCGATTCTCTAGCTACATTTGACCTTGCATCAACAGAGCAGCTGTCTCCTTTCTGCTTTACTCTGTCAACGGGGCATCTCTACCCATGTCATACTGGTTGGCAGCCAGTTCCTTGTAGTTAGTGAGCAGGGAGTCACCTGTCAATCAGAATAGCAGTCGTGACGCCCCATTGACAGAGCAGAGCGGAAGGGAAAGAGCTGCTCTGTTGACGCAAGGTCAAATGTAGCTGGAGAATCGCTGCCTGACTCGGGAAACATCATCACTGGACAGCACAAGCCCCAAATCTGCAGAAAGTCATGACCCTAATGAGAGAAGATGAGAATTCAGGCAGCGATTCTCCAGGTACATTTGAACTTGCGTCAACAGAGCAGCTCTTTCCTTTCCCCTCTACTCTGTTAACAGGGCATCACTGCTCATGTCATATTGATTGACAGCCAGCTCTCTATAGATCGTGAGCAGGGAGTCACCTGTCCATCAGCATAGTAGCAGAGATGCCCCATCAAGAGAGCAGAGCAGAAGGGAGTGAGCTGCTCTGTTGAAGTGACGTCAGCAGAAGAAAAAACTGTGGAAAAAAGAGCGCAATAGGGTCTTACCCCGGTAGGGAGGGGGGCGGGGTAGAAGAGGGGTGGTTAAACTCACCTATAGGGGTTTGGAAAGTCACAACTCTTATGACAGCATGTAAGTAACTCCGAGTCACGGCAGCAGTCCCCAAATTGTCAGATAACTGAGAGTGGTAGAGCAGGGTATTTCCAAGTTGCGCCAATGACTACCAGATCATGAAGATTAAATTCATTGAGATTTAATGTTCTTTGCCTGACTGTCCTGAGGAAGGGAGCAGAGTCTCCCGAAACGCGTTGATCAGTGCACAAATAAAGCTACATTACTCTTCAAATCTTCATGATCTGGTAGTCATTGGCGCGGCTTGGAAATACCCTGCTCTACCACTCTCCGTGAAGTGACGTCAGCGGAAGCAGGAGAATCAACAATCCGTGACTGCTGTGAACCGGTAGAGATCAGCGCCAGTCAGAACAGGTAAGTAGTTAACAACTACCCACCAGTAGGTTCTTAGCCTTATAGCTAAAAAAAATAATAATTCCCGAATGACCCCTTTTAATATACCTTTTACTTCCAAATTTCTTTTAGTTTAAAAGAAAAATAAAGTTTAGTTGGGGAATCTATTTTCTTTTTCTTCAAGTTTTGTGAAAGGTTAGGGACATAGACTGCTTTGTCTGTAGCTAAGAAGTAGAAGAAACTTTCTCTGTTTACTCTCCAATCAACACACCTTAAAGGTGGTGTCACACACAGCGACGACGACAACAACGATGTCGCTGCTACGTCACCATTTTCTGTGACGTAGCAGCGACGTCCTGTCGCTGTGTGTGACATCCAGCAACGAGCTGGCCCCTGCTGTGAGGTCGCTGCTCGTTGCTGAATGTCCAGCTTCATTTTTTCGTCGTCGCTCTCCCGCTGTGAAGCACACATCGCTGTGTGTGACAGCGAGAGAGCGACGAAATGAAGTGAGCAGGGAGCAGGAGCCGGCGTCTGGCAGCTGCGGTAAGCTGTAACCAGGGTAAGCATCGGGTAACCAAGAAGACCTTTCCCTGGTTACCCGATATTTACCTTCGTTACCAGCGTCCGCCGCTCTCGCTGCCAGTGCTGGCTCCCTGCACACGTAGCAGAGTACAAATCAGGTAATTAACCCGATGTGTACTGTATCTAGGAGAGCAGGGAGCCAGCGCTAAGCAGTGTGCGCGGCTCCCTGCTCTCTGCACATGTAGCACAGCGACGCGTGTCGTTATGATCGCTGCTGCATCTGCTGTGTTTGACAGCTAAGCAGCGATCATAACAGCGACTTACAAGGTCGCTGTTGCGTCACAGAAAATGGTGACGTAACAGCGACGTCGTTGTCGCTGTGTGTGAACCCAGCTTAAGAAACCTTACCTCTTCTTTTATTTAAACCACATCCCATTTGGTACTCCTGAAAGATCGAACAAGCCAAGGAAGGAAAAACAAGTTTTTCAAGTCTTTCTGTTTAGGCAAAAACTGAGAATGTACAGTTAATGGACAATGAGAAATAAGTAGATATTTCCTTTTTGTGTATATTTTTTCATGTGTTGTTTTAGGTTTTTTTTTTTTTTTCTTTTGTACACTTTTAACATGGGCTATCATTGAAGTACGGTCTATCATGTTCTGCACTAGTTTCACAAATCACGTCTCCTGTTCTACTTTTTTGTTTCTTTTGACTATATACACATCATTTGCCATTTACATTGTCTTATGCTCATCAGATGGGTTTTTTATTTCTGTATTAATAGAAATGTTTTTCAAGTTCAACGCTTTTATTTCTGTTAGACTCATTTTGTAATGTAATTTCTAACAGCAGGGCCCAAGGCCAGTGTCGATCTGTATCCTTATACTGAATACGTCCACCAGTGTCGATAATTTTGTTGATTCACCGCCGGTGAACCTGTTGACCTTGATGATCTGCCTCATGAAAGACTATTATATATGTATATTCACCTGTACTATGTTGTATTGAATTTCAATAGTTATGAATACTTCAAATTTTATTTCTTTATAAAGATACAGTTCCTAATACAAATTCCATTGTGCCAAAAATCCTTGGAAAGCTACGGTTCTGATCTCGGACTCTACAGATAGCTTGCATTTGATATTTCGGAGCTTTCTTCTGTTTAAGCTTCTCTTTGGTAAAGAAGTAGTTATTCTTTGTAGGAGAACTCTCCCCACCCAAAGGTCACATGCACTTGACCAACTGTGTTTCTATTGTTCTGATCTCACAAAGAATTAGGCAGGAAAGCCTGTTGTACAGAGATCGTTGCTCGAGGTACAGTTCTACACAACGGATGCATACGTGGGGGCTTCCATGTATCTAAGCCCACCATATGTCCGATAAGTCATTTACTATATAGAGCTTAACTTCTCTGAGTCAGAATTCTTCTCCTTCTTTTGAAAGGATACAGAAATGCATCAGGTCTTTTTTTTAACTTCGAAGTTGTCCACTACTTATATATTGATAGCAAATCCTTAGAATAGGTCATCAAGGTCTGATCGGCCAGGGTCCGACACCCCAAACCCCCACCAATCAGCTGTCCTCGGTGCTAGCGGTGGTAGCAGGCAAGCAGGCGAAAATGCTCAGTTCCGGAGCTTCTCTGTCAACTCGTAGCGGGGTACTGCACATCCGCCTCCTATTTAAGCTGCTGCGATCAGAAGACTGGGTAGCTCTGGAACTGAGAATTTTCGGCCGCCGGCACCGAAAACAGCTAGTCGGCGGGGATGCAGGGTGTCGGACCCCGGCTGAAAAGACATTGATCACCTATTCTAAAGGGTACTTTACACGCTTTGATCTCGCTAGCGAGATCGCAAGCGATCATACCAGCCCCTGTCGGTTGTGCAACACTGGCAAATTGCTGCCCGTGCCGCACAACATCGCATGGACCTGTCACACGGACTTACCTGCCCTGCGACGTCGCTCTGGCCGGCGAACCGCCTCCTTTCTAAGGGGGCAGGTCATGCGGCGTCACAGCGACGTCACACGGCAGGCGTCCAAAAGACGCGGAGGGGCGGAGATGAGCGGGACATAAACATCCCGCCCACCTCCTTCCTTCCGCATTGCCGGTGGACGCTGGTAAGGAGATGTTTGTCGCTCCTGCGGTGTCACACACAGCGATGTGTGCTACCGCAGGAACGACAAACAACATCATACCTGTCGAAGCAGCGATATTAAGGAAATGAGCGACGTGTCAACGAGCAACGATTTTTCACGTTTTTGTGCTCGTTGATCGTCGCTCCCTGGTGTTACACGCTGCGATGTTGGTAACGGCGCCGGATGTGCGTCACTACCGACGTGACCCCGACGATATATCGTTACCGATATCGCAGCGTGTAAAGCACCCTTAAGACTAGGCCAAATGGTAGTGTACAAACTCTTTAAGAAGGATCTGCCAGCAGATCTGCCAGCAGCATGAGTGTAAAGCCCCTTTTAATGCTTATTACATTTTGTACCTCGCTTCTAGTATTTCATAGGGGCATTTTTAAGAGATGCAAGAGCACTGGGGCGGACACTGCACTTACGGTTTTACTGTTCTCTCTCCCTTTTCTCTGCCCACCGCAGGCCCCTGGTCTGTGATTAACATGTCCCTCTTCTGCCAGTAAGAGTAGAGTAGAATGTGGCTCAGCTGTAAAGGTTGGTACCCCGGAGTAGTGACCTGCCTCCGCAGCAAAGACCCTATCTTTGCCTAGGTTTGTTTCAGCAGATGGAATGGCACATGTAAACTCCTGATAATGTTGCAGAGCCGGTCAATTGATCTCGCAGCGTCATTAGGACCTCCCTGTACATGCACTGCCCTTTCTGCTGAAATGACCCAGGCAGTGACTGTGCCTTTTACTGGGGAGACATGTCACTGAGAGAAGAATGACCTGTCGATCAGGCCATCGGTGGGCAGGGAAAAGTGAGTGCCCATATTACAGCACTCGGGATTAAAAGTCCAAGGATGGATTTCTCAAACAAAATACCACAAGCAAGGTCTGCATGTAATAAATATTAGGGGGGCTTTAGTTAGGGATCAAATGTCCTGCTGACTGGGTCCACTTTAATAAATTTGCTTTTATTTAAAATGTCAGTCAATTTCAAATCTGTCCCTCCTTCTCACATCTTTTTTAAGATTACAATTGGAATAGTGTGTGTGTGTGTGTGTGTGTGTGAGTGTGTGTGTGTGTATGTGTATATGTATATATATATATATATATACTCTACAGTTCAAAAGTTTGGGGTCACCCAAACATTTTTGTCTTTTCCATGAAAAATCATACTTTTATTTATCAAATGAGCGCATAATGATTAGAATATATAGTCCAGACATTGACGAGGTTAGAAGTAATGATTTTTACTTGAAATAATAATTTTCTCCTTCAAACTTTGCTTTCGTCACAGAATGCTCCTTTGCAGCAATTCTAGCTTTGCAGATCTTTGGCATTCTAGCTGTTAATTTGCGGAGGTAATCTGGAGATATTTCCCCCCATGCTTCCAGAAGCCCCTCCCACAAGTTGGATTGGCTTGATGGGCGCTTTTTGCGTCAAGCTCCTCCCACAACAGCTCAATAGGGTTGAGATCTGGTGACTGGGCTGTCCACTCCATTAGATAGAATACCAGCTACCTGCTTCTTCCCCAAATAGTTCATGCATAATTTGGAGGTGTGCTTTGGGTCATTGTCCTGTTGTAGGATGAAATTGGCTCCAATCAAGCGCTGTCCACAGGGAATGGCATGGCGTTGCAAGATGGAGTGATAGCCTTCCTTATTCAAAATCCCTTTTACATTGTACAAATCTTCCACTTTACCAGCACCAAAGCAACCCCAGACCATCACATTACCTCCACCATGCTTGACAGATGGCATCAGGCACTCTTTCAGCATCTTTTCAGTAGTTCTGCCTCTCACAAATGTTCTTCTGTGTGATCCAAACACCTCAAACTTTGATTAATTTGTCCATAACACTTTTTTCCAATCTTCCTCTGTCCAATGTCTGTGTTCTTTTGCCCATATTAATCTTTTCCCTTTTTTTAGCCAGTGTCAGATATGGCTTTTTCTTTGCCACTCTGCCCTGAAGGCCAGCATCCCGGAGTTGCCTCTTCTTTTTAAATCAAATAATTTTTTATTAACATTTTTGTTTAACAAAAGATGAACAGCGCATACATGCAAGTATGCAAACCCATCCCCCTCCCCCCCCAAACAAAATTCCTTATTTGACTCAATATACAATATATTCTTCTGTACATTTTATATTCAGAAACACATTTAGGCATAGATCCGTAACCAATCTACCACTCATAGAGTAACTGACTAAAACACCGGCCTTAGACCCATCATGAGTCATATCCCCTCTTATGTAAAAGACAGCGGTGACTTTTTGACACTGCTGAAGGGTATGTCTTGGCAAGAAGGCTTTTCTCTCACCTCGATTGATGTGGAGAGTTTGTATACCCGTATCCCTCAAAAAATGGGTATACAGACGGTTAAAGATATGGTGGCTCAGACAGGAAAAGACGCGTTGTTTTGCAATTTCATTGAGGAAGCCCTTGATTTCGTTTTGTCTAAAAACGCTTTTATGTTTTTGGACCGGTGGTACTTGCAGTGCAGGGGTACCGCTATGGGTACCCCGTCCCTTGTGCCATGGCCAATATTTTTTTGGGCTCCTTTGAAAGCAAATACATTTTTTCTGATACTAACCCCTTTCTGAAATACATCCGCCATTTTCTGAGGTATGTGGACGACATATTCATAGTGTGGGCGGGCACTGAGACCCTCTTTGCTGACTTTGTGGCACACCTTAACATCTGCAACACTATGAATATGTCCTTCACCTCCTCGTTTGGTGGCGATATCCTCAATTTTTTGGATATTGAGGTTTCCATTAAAGATGGAGACATTCAGACACGATTGTTCAGAAAACCGACAGCGTCAAATTCCCTGTTACACTATCAGAGTGCCCACCCACTCCACACTAAGACAGGTTTGCCCTATAGTCAATTCCTGAGAGTACGAAGGGCAAATAGTTCAGAGGAATCTTGTTTTCAACAGTCTCAGGAGTTGAAAACTAGATTGCAACAAAGAGGTTACCCAAAAAAACTAGTTGATTCGGCCTGTGAGAGAGCCAGATCCGATAGCACCACTGCTGCCCAAAAAAATCGCACCAAAAAAAGCATGGAGGGTGTGGATAGATTTGTCTTCAGCTTCAAATTTGGACCCATGGAGCACGCTATTAGGGATGCTCTTTGCAGAAATTGGCACATTTTAAAAAGTGTTCCCGCCTTGTCTGAAAGAACAGGTTCCAATCCTTTGGTGTCGTTCAGACGATGCGGTAATTTGCGAGACAAACTTGTGAAGAACAGACTTACTAGTCCAGCAACATGGCTGAATAGATGCTGCCCACCGGGGAATTACCGGTGTGGTCAATGCCATTTTTGTAATTTACATTTAACTGGTCGGTCTTTACAGGTAGGCTCGCATTTGCACACTGTCCACCAATTTATTTCATGCAAAACCAAGTTTGTGGTCTATGTAGTTCTCTGCCCTTGTGGCAGGTTCTACATAGGCAAAACTATCAGGTGTTTATATATACGATTCAGGGAGCATTATGGTTCACTAACATCAGGGAAAGGTTCCCCCAGATTAATCACACATATCCAGGAATGTCATGACAGTAATCCTAACGTTTTACGTTTTGCCGGCCTCAAGAGAGTCTCTCTCCCTTCTAAGGGGGGCGACCTGCATAAATTCTTACTGCAAGAAGAGGCTAGATTGATCATTAATTATGGGGCACAAGGCCCACAAGGGTTAAACGACCGTGTGGATCTGGCTATATTCCTGTGATACATTTTTTTTTTTTGTTTTTCTAATACTTCTGGTGTCTATACATTGTTTGTTATTTATGTAAATTTTGTAAACTGGTTCATGTAAAGTGACATATGTTTACATTTTATATTCACTGTTATACATACAAATCTCCTGTTGTTTTTTTATGTGGCCTCTGGCAACCTGTGAGCACTCCTTTAAAAGGGGTGTTGCCGTAGCTCCACATGTGGACCCGTGGAAGCCCACTTTGTGGGCGAAACGGCCGTCGTCCAGTCTTGAGGAGCCAGCTCACAGTGTGCCTCCGGCTTTCTACTATGCACGTGTTTGAATAAAAGAAAATCCTTCACAGCGGACAGAGTGCGGTCATCCTTTATTCTCACCTTTATCCATGGATTTTGTTCTATGACGAGCACCCCGCTCCTGGATTGTTGGACTTTCCAGGCTCTCCACCCGGACTCGGGCACAGGCGATACCGCAGACGTTACTGCAGGTAATGTGCAGTGGTGCAGGACTCAATTATCTCCCTTTGCTATACGTCTTGTTGTTTTCCGGTCCTTGTTGCACACTGCTTTATATTACCGGGACTTTGTGCTATTAGCGGTCTTCTTAAATATCTGCCTGTAAAAAGCCCTGTGTCATGGAGGATATGGAGAGTAGTGGAGTGGTACCGTCCACTACCACGGGCTTGTTAGCTGGACGTGCTGATGCTGGCTCCTTTTTTGGAGATTGTAATTTTAAAAAAGACACCGAAGTGTTGGGTGTGAAAACTCTGGAATTTCAGATACAGAATCTGGCGGAGAAAGAAGTCAGACTGTTTTGGACTATACAATCCCTGCAATCATATGTGGATTGTGATCGTGTGCCGCGTGGACTCCGGGTTATAAAAACTCTTTCCCATTTTCAGGAGGATTCCACGTTTACTGCACAGTGGGAAGGCATTCAATTGGAATGTTCTAAAAAATTATTGCAGTCAGTTTTGGATAAAAACAAAGATAATTATACCGCTTTGGTTGCTGAATTAGACACATTGAAGCATGACACCCGGGCACGGATGTCTGCAGATGATTGGAATGTGTTTAATCAGAGGCTGGACAAACGATTGGTGACTGTGCAGACTGAGATTAAGTATAGGAAAAGAGAAAAGTTTCTTAGGGACAAGAAGGATTGTGAAAAGAAACAGATCTTTTGTTGGACAAAAGATGGGGCACGGAATTATAGGCAGAGAGCACATATAAAAAAACGTGGTAATGTTGGCTCTAATAGGGGTTACTGGACCACGGACTCAGAATCAAGTGGTTCTGAGGACGTGGCCTCGGGCCCCTCTGGCATTAGTACCCATAGTGTTGCACCTACCACCCCTTTAGGAAGAGGATCCGACGGGGGAGTAGGAAGAGGCACAAGAAGTCGAGGCCACAAGAGAAAGTCTGTAACTTGGAGGAATTAGGTGTTCAACCTACCTCATGTCCACCTGCTGACACGATCATCAATTTAACATCCCATGTCCTTACCCCAGACATGATTTCTGTATTAACCAAGGGTTTTAAGTTTTGCATTCCTGATAGTTTTGATTTCGCTGAATTTAAGGTTGATCTTTTTAAAGCCATCAGAAAGATTCACCTATACAAACATTTCCAGGCAATGCCTGATATATCTACAGAAGTACCGGCTGGGCATGTTCCCTGTAGTATAGCTGGTCCCCAGGTGGGTTTGATGGGAGCTTTTGATTCTGATGTCCTTCAAGACGCTAGATTATTACTCAGTTTGAGTGATCCGGATTCTATATCTGATACTGTTCGTAGTAACACCGACCCAATGGTGGATAGATTTACCAAAGGGGTGAAATCAGATTTTTGTCCCCCCACTGTACCAGGAAATTTAATCGATCTATACCAGGAGGCTGTCTTGAAGGATATCGAATCTTTGGTGTATCCTAAACCAATTCTAAATTTAAGCCGGAATGAACAGGCAGCGATAAGTGTCATGCAGGGCTGGGAGGACACTGTGTTCCGGGAGGCTGATAAGGGGGGCAACGTTGTCCTCCTGCCCAGGCATGATTATATCCAAGAATGCAATAGACAGTTGACGGATGAATCTACCTACTCTCCCCTCCCTGCAAATCCTATCCATGGTTTTAAAAAGTCTTTGGTGCGGTTGTTGGACAAATATGTGGGGCTGGGATTTCTGTCTCGCCCACAGGCCGATAAGTTAATTCCTCCCTTTCCCACTAAGCCCCATTGGTACTACATACCAAAAGTACACAAGAGCAGGGATAATCCACCGGGCCGTCCAATAGTGGCTGGCATCGGCTCCCTTACGGAGCCGTTGTCGCAACAATTTGGACTGGCTCCTTAGACCCATCATGAGTCATATCCCCTCTTATGTAAAAGACAGCGGTGACTTTTTGACACTGCTGAAGGGTATGTCTTGGCAAGAAGGCTTTTCTCTCACCTCGATTGATGTGGAGAGTTTGTATACCCGTATCCCTCAAAAAATGGGTATACAGACGGTTAAAGATATGGTGGCTCAGACAGGAAAAGACGCGTTGTTTTGCAATTTCATTGAGGAAGCCCTTGATTTCGTTTTGTCTAAAAACGCTTTTATGTTTTTGGACCGGTGGTACTTGCAGTGCAGGGGTACCGCTATGGGTACCCCTGTCTCTTGTGCCATGGCCAATATTTTTTTGGGCTCCTTTGAAAGCAAATGTGTCGCCCTGGGCAAGCCAGGGGACACAGGTCACACACCACCACACCCTACATCCCAGGTAGGAACATCTAAGCTAACCAAAAATCCTTGTTGCCTTCCTCCAGAGGCTGATGATTCACACCAGGGGGTGGGCCAGGCGGTTGGCTCCGCCCACCGAGGAGTTCACAGCTCTGGAGGCGGGAGAAACCAGGCAGAACAGTTAGGGGAGTGAAGGAGTAAAGAGCTAAGATGAGCTAAGGAAGTGAAAGTAGAAGCGGAGTAAGGTGGTAAAGGAGAAAAGCAAGAGTGGTGACAGAACAGGAAGAGTGTGCAAAAGCCTGAGGTAGTCCAGCTGTGTGCAGGACAGGTCAGCAACGGCGGTGACTGTCTGGAGGGGGACCGTTTGGAAGTTCCTGGAAGGACCCCGTAGGCTGTGTGCCCGGCGGTCTGGAGCAGTGTTCCGAAGGACAGTCAGCACCAGGGCAGGGGCCTCTCGGACCCCGGCAAGGCTTGGAGTCGCCATAATTTGCCGAATCCGTCAGTGAAGGGGACGTAGATCCCCCAACAACCAAGTCCCGATTGAAGGCAACAGCCCAGCCAGTGTAAGAGAGACACCGCCACCGCCAAGGCACCAGTTTCTTAGGGCCAGCGCCTGCGGGCAAAGAGTAGAGCTCCCCCGGTCCAGCTTGAAGCCGGGGAGCGGGTTACCGGTGGGGACCCATCGCAACCAACAAGTACACAAAGGTGCTAGGAAGAGGGACATCACCGTCACCTACCAGGAGAGCAAGTGCAGCCGTCCGTGGGACCGTCTTACCAGCCGTTTGGTTTACCGTAAAAACTGTGTCAACGTCTCAGGCTGAGTGAGTACCACAGTGCCGCAAGGCACAGCGCTGCCCCCGCGTCCCTGCGCCCACCAGGCCCTGCACCTCCCAAGCCATCACCGGGCCTCGGGATCACCAACCCCTACCCACGGAGGGGCAACACAACACCTGGCTGCTCCACATCACCATCCCTGGGATCCCCATATAGAGCAGCGGTGGTGAAATCACCACAACCGTGGGTGGCGTCACGGACAATAAACAATCCCCACACCCAACCAATCCCTTTCACTCACGGGCGAGGAGTGCCGCTCGAGAAACCCCCGGGATCCGGCCCACAGCTCGAGCCACCACTGAGCAGCAACCGCCGGACCCGAGCAGAAGGGGTGAGCGTAGTGTGCTGACACCCTCCTCCCCGCCCGCGACACAAATACATTTTTTCTGATACTAACCCCTTTCTGAAATACATCCGCCATTTTCTGAGGTATGTGGACGACATATTCATAGTGTGGGCGGGCACTGAGACCCTCTTTGCTGACTTTGTGGCACACCTTAACATCTGCAACACTATGAATATGTCCTTCACCTCCTCGTTTGGTGGCGATATCCTCAATTTTTTGGATATTGAGGTTTCCATTAAAGATGGAGACATTCAGACACGATTGTTCAGAAAACCGACAGCGTCAAATTCCCTGTTACACTATCAGAGTGCCCACCCACTCCACACTAAGACAGGTTTGCCCTATAGTCAATTCCTGAGAGTACGAAGGGCAAATAGTTCAGAGGAATCTTGTTTTCAACAGTCTCAGGAGTTGAAAACTAGATTGCAACAAAGAGGTTACCCAAAAAAACTAGTTGATTCGGCCTGTGAGAGAGCCAGATCCGATAGCACCACTGCTGCCCAAAAAAATCGCACCAAAAAAAGCATGGAGGGTGTGGATAGATTTGTCTTCAGCTTCAAATTTGGACCCATGGAGCACGCTATTAGGAATGCTCTTTGCAGAAATTGGCACATTTTAAAAAGTGTTCCCGCCTTGTCTGAAAGAACAGGTTCCAATCCTTTGGTGTCGTTCAGACGATGCGGTAATTTGCGAGACAAACTTGTGAAGAACAGACTTACTAGTCCAGCAACATGGCTGAATAGATGCTGCCCACCGGGGAATTACCGGTGTGGTCAATGCCATTTTTGTAATTTACATTTAACTGGTCGGTCTTTACAGGTAGGCTCGCATTTGCACACTGTCCACCAATTTATTTCATGCAAAACCAAGTTTGTGGTCTATGTAGTTCTCTGCCCTTGTGGCAGGTTCTACATAGGCAAAACTATCAGGTGTTTATATATACGATTCAGGGAGCATTATGGTTCACTAACATCAGGGAAAGGTTCCCCCAGATTAATCACACATATCCAGGAATGTCATGACAGTAATCCTAACGTTTTACGTTTTGCCGGCCTCAAGAGAGTCTCTCTCCCTTCTAAGGGGGGCGACCTGCATAAATTCTTACTGCAAGAAGAGGCTAGATTGATCATTAATTATGGGGCACAAGGCCCACAAGGGTTAAATGACCGTGTGGATCTGGCTATATTCCTGTGATACATTTTTTTTTTGTTTTTCTAATACTTCTGGTGTCTATACATTGTTTGTTATTTATGTAAATTTTGTAAACTGGTTCATGTAAAGTGACATATGTTTACATTTTATATTCACTGTTATACATACAAATCTCCTCTTGTTGTTTTTTTATGTGGCCTCTGGCAACCTGTGAGCACTCCTTTAAAAGGGGTGTTGCCGTAGCTCCACATGTGGACCCGTGGAAGCCCACTTTGTGGGCGAAACGGCCGTCGTCCAGTCTTGAGGAGCCAGCTCACAGTGTGCCTCCGGCTTTCTACTATGCACGTGTTTGAATAAAAGAAAATCCTTCACAGCGGACAGAGTGCGGTCATCCTTTATTCTCACCTTTTATCCATGGATTTTGTTCTATGACGAGCACCCCGCTCCTGGATTGTTGGACTTTCCAGGCTCTCCACCCGGACTCGGGCACAGGCGATACCGCAGACGTTACTGCAGGTAATGTGCAGTGGTGCAGGACTCAATTATCTCCCTTTGCTAAACTCCTGATAATGTTGCAGAGCCGGTCAATTGATCTCGCAGCGTCATTAGGACCTCCCTGTACATGCACTGCCCTTTCTGCTGAAATGACCCAGGCAGTGACTGTGCCTTTTACTGGGGAGACATGTCACTGAGAGAAGAATGACCTGTCGATCAGGCCATCGGTGGGCAGGGAAAAGTGAGTGCCCATATTACAGCACTCGGGATTAAAAGTTCAAGGATGGATTTCTCAAACAAAATACCACAAGCAAGGTCTGCATGTAATAAATATTAGGGGGGCTTTAGTTAGGGATCAAAAAATGTCCTGCTGACTGGGTCCACTTTAATAAATTTGCTTTTATTTCGAATGTCAGTTAATTTCAAATCTGTCCCTCCTTCTCACATCTTTTTTAAGATTACAATTGGAATAGTGTGTGTGTGTGTGTGTGTGTGTGTGTGTGTGTGTGTGTGTGTGTGTGTATATATATATATATACTCTACAGTTCAAAAGTTTGGGGTCACCCAAACATTTTTGTCTTTTCCATGAAAAATCATACTTTTATTTATCAAATGAGCGCATAATGATTAGAATATATAGTCCAGACATTGACGAGGTTAGAAGTAATGATTTTTACTTGAAATAATAATTTTCTCCTTCAAACTTTGCTTTCGTCACAGAATGCTCCTTTGCAGCAATTCTAGCTTTGCAGATCTTTGGCATTCTAGCTGTTAATTTGCGGAGGTAATCTGGAGATATTTCCCCCCATGCTTCCAGAAGCCCCTCCCACAAGTTGGATTGGCTTGATGGGCACTTTTTGCGTCAAGCTCCTCCCACAACAGCTCAATAGGGTTGAGATCTGGTGACTGGGCTGTCCACTCCATTACAGACAGAATACCAGCTACCTGCTTCTTCCCCAAATAGTTCATGCATAATTTGGAGGTGTGCTTTGGGTCATTGTCCTGTTGTAGGATGAAATTGGCTCCAATCAAGCGCTGTCCACAGGGAATGGCATGGCGTTGCAAGATGGAGTGATAGCCTTCCTTATTCAAAATCCCTTTTACATTGTACAAATCTCCCACTTTACCAGCACCAAAGCAACCCCAGACCATCACACTACCTCCACCATGCTTGACAGATGGCATCAGGCACTCTTTCAGCATCTTTTCAGTAGTTCTGCTTCTCACAAATGTTCTTCTGTGTGATCCAAACACCTCAAACTTTGATTCATTTGTTCATAACACTTTTTTCCAATCTTCCTCTGTCCAATGTCTGTGTTCTTTTGCCCATATTAATCTTTTCCCTTTTTTTAGCCAGTGTCAGATATGGCTTTTTCTTTGCCACTCTGCCCTGAAGGCCAGCATCCCGGAGTTGCCTCTTCTTTTTAAATCAAATAATTTTTTATTAACATTTTTGTTTAACAAAAGATGAACAGCGCATACATGCAAGTATGCAAACCCATCCCCCTCCCCCCCAAACAAAATTCCTTATTTGACTCAATATACAATATATTCTTCTGTACATTTTATATTCAGAAACACATTTAGGCATAGATCCGTAACCAATCTACCACTCATAGAGTAACTGACTAAAACACATGCAATCCGACCTGATACCATGGCCCATTCCCAAGCATCTAAGCTAAACCGAATTCGCCCTCAGGGCTCTAGCCCAGGTCAGCGTCACCGGAGCCAAATTTGGAGTATCAAACCACAGGGCCCACAAATCCTCAAATTTTTTTGTATGCTCTTTTCTGGTAAACCTACTTCTCCAGCCAGAGGGCATGGAGTTGCCTCTTCAGTGTAGACGTTGACACTGGCGTTTTGCAAGTACTATTTAATGAAGCTGCCAGTTGAGGACCTCCTGAGGTATCGATTTCTCAAACTAGAGACTCTAGTGCACTTGTCTTGTTGCTCAGTTGTGCAGCGGGGCCTCCCACTTCTCTTTTTACTCTCGTTAGAGCCTGTTTGTGCTCTCCTCTGAAGGGAGTTGTACACACTGATGTAGGAAATCTTCAGTTTCTTCGCAATTTCTCACATGGAATATCCTTCATTTCTAAGAACAAGAATAGACTGTTGAGTTTCACCTGAAAGTTTTCTTTTCTTCTGGCTATTTTAGAGTTTAATGGAACCAACAAATGGAATGCTCCAGATTCTCAACTAGCTCAAAGGAAGGTCAGTTTTATAGGTTCTCTAATCAGCAAAACTGTTTTCAGCTTTGCTAACATACTTGCACAAGGGTTTTCAAGGGATTTCTAAACATCCATTAGCCTTTTAACACCGTTACACAAGTCTGGAATGGTGGCCCGCAAAAAGGTGAAGAAGCCTCAACTTAACAAGAAGTGTTAGCTCAAATTTGGAAAAAAGTATGAAAAATGGACAGTAGAAGATTGGAAATGTGTTTTGGAGCAATGAGGTGAAAGTCAACAGGCTAGGTTCAGATAGGGGCAAATAGGTCTGGAAGAAACAAAGGAAGAAGGAGCTGACGCATTGAGAAATTGAAGGAGCTGTCAAGTTTGGTGGAGAAAGCCTGATGATATGGGGTTGTTTCATAGGCAAAGGCATTGGATACTTGACCAGGATCAATGGTGGTCTCAATGCTGAGTTATATGCCATTATCCTCCAATTTGAGTTACTTCGAACAGTCAAATACTATGAGTATCAAAAGGACGACATAGAGTTCATGCTAGTGAAGGATACAACTTAGTTGAGAAGTGGAGAGGATTTATTATGTTATTTATTATGCTTGTTTATATATCACCAACATATTCCACAGCGCTTTATTTTTAGTACCACATAGTTCTTCTAGCTTATCTATTCACACTGTGGTTTTGGATGCATGATTGTCGATACAAGATGTTTTTAATCAAATTAGTAGATACTTAGCAAAAGTAACTATGAACCGAAATGTTCTTTGGCCCAGAAGATTACCGTGCAACATGTGGAGAGTTAAATCACAAAACAGAAAGGTAAGCATCCGTGTGCGGAGCCTCCATATGTTTGTTTGAAGGTGTTTTTTAGCATTGCGCCTTTGAGGGCTGTATAATTCTGCAGAGAACATTTAACTTGTAGTAAAAAAAAGAAAAGTAGACTTAGATTTGACTTTCATTCGTACAGGCCTTCCCTCTCATGGATTCTGTCGTTATCAGCAAATCTGTTGTTGAAAAGTAACTTGGCCTTTTCTTTAATCTACGGTCTTGTGTTACAGGCTAATATGTGAATTTGGCTGACGAGAGATAATAAGTTTTTCACGCCAAGCTGTTACTCACCTTGTTCAGACTTGAGCTACAGGTGTTGATGTAATTCATCAATTTGGGTTGGTTGTGGTTAGAGAAAATGTTTTAGCGTTAAAGGATTATGCCATATAAACAGTGCAAAACAGTCATATGAAAAAGTTTGGGCACCCCTATTAATGTTAACCTTTTTTTCTTTATAACAATTTGGGTTTTTGCAACAGCTATTTCAGTTTCATATATCTAATAACTGATGGACTGAGTAATATTTCTGGATTGAAATGAGGTTTATTGTACTAACAGAAAATGTGCAATCCGCATTTAAACAAAATTTAACCAGTGCAAAAGTATGGGCACCCTTATCAATTTCTTGATTTGAACACTCCTAACTACTTTTTACTGACTTACTAAAGCACTAAATTGTTTTTGTAACCTCATTGAGCTTCGAACTTCATAGGCAGGTATATCCAATCATGAGAAAAGGTATTTAAGGTGGCCACTTGCAAGTTGTTCTCCTATTTGAATCTCCTATGAAGAGTGGCATCATGGGCTCCTCAAAACAACTCTCAAATGATCTGAAAACATAGGTTATTCAACATAGTTGTTCAGGGGAAGGGTACAAAAAGTTGTCTTAGAGATTTAAACTGCCTGTTTCCACTGTGAGGAACATAGTAAGGAAACGGAAGAACACAGGTACAGTTCTTGTTAAGCCCAGAAGTGGCAGGTCAAGAAAAATATCAGAAAGGCAGAGAAGAAGAATGGTGAGAACAGTCAAGGACAATCCACAGACCACCTCCAAAGACCTGCAGCATCATCTTGCTGCAGATGGTGTCAATGTGCATCGGTCAACAATACAGCGCACTCTGCACAAGGAGAAGTTGTATGGGAGAGTGATGCGAAAGAAGCCATTTCTGCAAGCACGCCACAAACAGAGTCGCCTGAGGTATGCAAAAGCACATTTGGACAAGCCAGTTACATTTTGGAAGAAGGTCCTGTGGACTGATGAAACAAAGATTGAGTTGTTTGGTCATACAAAAAGGCGTTATGCATGGAGGCAAAAAAACACGGCATTCCAAGAAAAGCACTTGCTACCCACAGTAAAATTTGGTGGAGGTTCCATCATGCTTTGGGGCTGTGTGGCCAATGCCGGCACCGGGAATCTTGTTAAAGTTGAGGGTCGCATGGATTCAATTCAGTATCAGCAGATTCTTGACAATAATCTGCAAGAATCAGTGATGAAGTTGAAGTTACGCAGGGGATGGATATTTCAGAAAGAAAATGATCCAAAACACCGCTCCAAATCTACTCAGGCATTCATGCAGAGGAACAATTACAATGTTCTGGAATGGCCATCCCAGTCCCCAGACCTGAATATCATTGAAATTCTGTGGGATGATTTGAACCGGCTGTCCATGCTCGGCGACCATCAAACTTAACTGAACTGGAATTGCTTTCGGTGGCTGCCATCGTAGCACAGGGTCATGTGATGACGCCTGCAGCTTTGAAGTTTCACTTTCGTTTTCCCTCGGCTGAGAGCAGAGAGAAACAGGAAGTGACTGAATCTGCTGTTTACAGCCATATAGCTGTGATCAGCAGATAGATAAGAGCGATCGGATTGCTGATCGCTATAGCCCCTTAGGGGGACTAGTAAAATAAAAAAAAAAAAAAAAAGAAAAAAAAAACCTAAAAGTTCAAATCACCCCCCCTTTCCCCCCCCATTGAAAATTAAAGGGTTAAAAAATAAATAAATATACACATTTGGTATCACCGCGTTCAGAAATGCCCGATCTATCAAAATATAAAGTCAATTATTCTGATTGGTAAACGGCGTAGTGGCAAAAAATTTCCAAACGCCAAAATTACGTGTTTTTGTCGCCGCAAGTTTTACTCAAAATGCAATAACAGGCAATAAAAACTTAGTATCTGCGCAAAAATGGTACCATTAAAAACAGCAGCTCAAGACTCAAAAATAGATCCCAAAAAATGAGAACTCTACGGTTTTCGGAAAATGGCGCAAAACGTGCGCCACTTTTATTGGACAAGCTTGTGAATTTTTTTTTTACCCCATAGATACAAGTAAACCTATACATGTTTGGTGTCTACAAACTCGCACCGACCTCAGGCATCATACCCACACATCAGGTTTACCATATAGTGAACATCGTGAATAAAATATCCCAAAAACTATTGTGCCATCACACTTTTTTTGCAGTTTTTCCACACTTGGAATTTTTTTGCTATTTTCCAGTACACCATATGGTAAAACTTATGGTTTCATTTAAAAGTACAACTTGTCCCGCAAAAAACAAGCCTTCATATGGCAAGATTGACGGAAAAATATAAAAGTTACGGCTCTCAGAAGGGGAACAAAAAAAAACAAAAACGGAAAGTTCCCCGGGGCTGAAGGGGTTAATAGGAGTGCCCAAACTTTTTCATATGACTGTATATATATCTATTATATAAAGCTAAGTCTGTGTCCGCTAAAGGAATTTGCACCATCGCATGTACAATCACAATATTTTGGACAGACATCCCATTTGACTCAGGGAACATCATAGTCTATGTTTTGTGGGGAAATTGTAACCCCGCACTTTACAGTTATTTTCCAAAAAACCTGCCTCCATTACAGTCAATGGAGCAGGGAGCCACAGTGCAGCCAGAACTTCAGAAGAATGCGCAGCCATGCCCTTAATGGAATGTTGGGGTGTCACAATGCCTCCAGGAAAAGAGACAGACAGAGACAGGGACAGAGACAGGCAGCCAGGGAAGGAGACAGGCAGCCAGGGAAGGAGACAGGCAGCCAGGGAAGGAGACAGGCAGCCAGGGAAGGAGACAGGCAGCCAGGGAAGGAGACAGGCAGCCAGGGAAGGAGACAGGCAGACAAAGAGAGACAGAGGGAAAGAGACAGACAAAGAGATAGCGAGACAGACAGAGACTGGGAAAGAAACAGAGAGTTAAATGCTACAGCTTATATATATATATATATATAATATACTCCCGTAATTGTTGAACTGTGTTGCTCTGTAATAGCTTTATTGCCTGTATATGTCTTGCCTAATTTTAAAGTGCGGCTGAATATACTGCCACTACATGCACATACATACATAAATACATATTAATAAATATATATATATATATATATATATATATATATATATATATATATATATATATATATACATTATTTATATTATAGATAGTAATATGTATGTATGTATGTGCATGTAGTGGCAATATATTCAGCAGCACTTTAAAATTAGGCAAGACATATACAGACAATAAAGCTATTACAGAGCAACACAGTTCAACAATTACGGGAGAAGTAAGGGCCCTGCTCACAAGCATACAATCAATAAAAAATGAGGGGGCAGAATAGGAAGAACATGCATGTTGGCTGTGGTCCAGCCATCATTATAATAAATAGAATTTTTCATATTAAGCTGCATGATCCTGTTATCAGCCAGTAGCTGCCTAAGAGCAGTTACCAAGTGCTATTGGGTGCATGGAGGATACGGAGACAGATGAGTAAGAGGAGCCAAATTCTGAGGAATTATTAGAAATGGGAAACAGGGAAGAGATATATTAGTGAAGTGAGGTGATAAGCCTTTCTAAAGGCATGGGTTTTTAAAGCACGGTTAAAAATAAGGGGGCTACGTATTAATGGGATTGTTCGGGGTAGTGCATTCCAGAAAACTGGTGCAGCACGAGAAGAGTCTTGGAGACTGAAGTGAAAAGTTTGGATTATGGAGGATGTGAGCCTTCGATCAATTGCAGAATGGAGAGCACGGTTAGAGTGATAGCCCTAGATGAGGGAAAAGATGTAGGGTGGGGCAGAACTGTGGAGAGCTTTGCTGCTGAGAGAGAAAAGTTTTATATTGTACTTTGTGGAGGCATCAATGTAGTTGATGAAAACAAATATGTTTCTGGCTGCTTCACTAAGGATGAATTGGGCTACTTTCACACTGCGTTTTGCAGGGCATATTTGTTGCAGGCGGACACCAAAGCGTAGTCAACTACGTTTTGGTGTCCTCCTGTAGAAAACGTATGTGCCCGAAAACGGTAAAAAATAGAGCACACGCTAATGTAGTCTGCTCCATTACAGTCAATGGCCCTGTCAGTGCATGCGTCCGAAACACGCTTTGCGGGTTTGGGGAAGGGCGGTTCGGACAGATGCCTCGACGGGTCCTTTGAATATAAGGCAAAACGCAGTGAGAAAGGGGCCTTAGAGGACAAAATCTGGTAAGAGGGGAAACCGACCACTAAAGCGCTATAGTATAGTATAGTATAGTCCAGACCAGAATGAGTAAGAGCAACAGTTAGTTTTTGCAGTTTCAAATTTGAGAAAAGGTCGGATTCTGAAGATGGTTTTTAAGATGCTGGTGACTTAAACGAGAAATTGATTAGATATAGGGAATAAAGGAATGTTCTGTGTGACATATAAACCCAAGACAGCGAGCGTGCTGCTTTGCAGTTATGGTTAAACCTCCTTACAAATTGCAATATTGGGTATAGGTAGAGGGAGGAAAGACGAGAAGTTCAGTTTTGGAGAGATTGTAATGATGCAGTGAAGGAGCGACCAGAAATAACATAGAAGAGTTATAAGTTTTGAGCACAAACTTCTAGTGGATGAAGTCTTCTGCTGAAAGTGATTTTCTCTGTAGATGGTCCGCACACCTTGAGCACCGCTGCTATTGGGTCTCTTTAAAAATATACCACCTTTTTGGCTTTTTTCCTTGCAGGTTGCTGGCTGAAAAATTAATTTCACTGAAGTATTAGGACTCGCAAGACATGGAGACCCTTGACGTTGGGTTGTGGTCTCGTGTATTTTGTCCAAAATATGAACCAATTTATTTGTATACACATTTTATATATTTTTTTTACTGGGTGTAGCCAGGCCCATCAATGGTGACCTTGTAAACTAGGGACCTGTCCTGTGGTGCACTGACCTAATAGTATGGGGGTGTAACAAGCTATTAGTTGCTCACTGTACTTCACATGTGGGTGACTTGCACCCTATTGCAAGACTTATCTGTGTGCAATCTCCCCCTCCGTGAACTGGTAGGTTGAAAGTGGTTGTTCTATTAGTATTTTGCACCTCTGTTACCTCCTTTTATTAAGGGGAACTGCTGCATCCCTATTTTGTAGATGTTTTGAACCCAATGCTGCAAAGCAACTGCGCTAACCACTGAGCCACAGTGCTGCCCTCATACGGTAACTCTTACTTTGAACCACTATTAAGGGAACCTATCATGTCCTATATGCACCCAGAACCACAAGCAGTTCTGGGTGCATATTACTAATCACTGCCTAACTTCCCCAGCCTATAGTGGCATAGAAAAACAATTTCTAAAGATCCTTTATAATCTGCTAATGAGCGCAGAGACTAGTCGTAAGGGCATTAGTTTCCCTGGCTAGTCAGCTCCCTTAGCATGTAAACACACCCCTGTGCGCGTGTTAATGAATGCGCAGCGTCAGAGGCATGGTCGATTTCGCCTGTCTTCTGCCACTGCGCCCGATGCTGGATTTCAGTTCAGTATGCATGATCAGAACGTCCCCGGTCTTCTGTTAATGCGCACTACACCAGTTGGAAGCCGGGATGCGTACACCCGGCTTCATAGCACACATGACCGGAAGTCCGGGACTTCTGATCAAGAGCACTGAGCTGAAATCCAGTGTTGGGCGCAGTGGCAGCAGAGAGGTGATATCGACCATCCTCTGACCCTGTGGATTCAGTAGCATGTTAGCACGCCTAGAGGGGCTTGCTAACATGCCAAGGGGGCCAACTAGCCATGGAAATAACCCCCTTGCGACTAGTCCCTGCGCTCATTAGCATATCATAAAGGATCTTTTAGAAATACTTTTTCTAAAGATCTTTGTGTGGTACTATAGGCTGGAACTGCTAGGCAGAGATTAGCAATATGCTCCCAGAACTGCTTAGTTCTGGGTGCATATAGGACCTGACCGGTTCTCTTTTAGGCTATATGGGCACGTTTTGGTTTTTTTGTCGCGTTTTTTCGTGCAGTTTTGTTGTCAAAGTTCTAACCTTAACTTCCCAGCAAAATCTAAAATAATTCAAATTTGCTGTGCGCACGTTACAGTTTTTGGGCTCCTGTTTATTTATCACAAACTTCTGACAAAATAATGCAGCATGTTCATTAACCACCGCTGAACTGAGTGACGTCACTGCTGCCAGCCGAGTCCTGCTTGTCAGTGTTTCCTGGAGCTTGGAGAGATCGGACATCTTTTCAGTCTATCCAGGCTCAGATGTAGTAGAGCTGAATTGTCGTGGGACCTCGTGTGGATTACGTCAAACTTGCAGGGAAGTTTTTGGGGTTAATAAAGGGGTGAAAGAGGGTCTTTCTTTGTATTTTATTTCAAAAAAAGGATTTTTGTGGTGTTTTTGTTTATTTCTTTTCACTTACAGATTAGTGATGGGGGTGTCTCATAATTATTTTTTTATTATTAATAATAATATAATAATTTATCATAGCACTATTTATTCCATGGTGCTTTACAGTACATGTGAAAGGGGTATACAAAATAGGGACAGGTACAATACAGGTACAATACAGGAGCACAGAGGTCCCTGCCCGCGAGGGCTCACAGTCTACGAGTGATAGGTGAGGGTAGAGCTGGTTGTGTGGTGCTGTATCAGACTGAGTGTTACGGCAAGTTGTAGGCTTGTCGGAAGAGGTGGGTCTTCAGGTTCATTTTCAATCTTGTCAAGGTAGGCGAGAATCTGATGTGTTGTGGCAGAGCATTCCAGAGTATAAATGCCTGCCAATCTAGATTGGGAAGAGCTGTGTAAAGTACTAGGGTTGTCGCCGCTAATGGATGTGACAATCCTGGGCGGATGCAGGCTGCTATTTTTAGGATGGGGAGCTCCCAATAACGTGGGTCTCCTCAGCCTGAGAATACCAGCCCCCAGCTGTCTGGCTTTATCTTGGCTAGTTATCAAAATTGGGGGGGGGGCACACGCAGATTTATTTATTTTTACTGTACGCTATAGACCCGCAGACTGGGTATGTGATTGGAAGCATCAGACACAGGGCTGTGGAGTCAGTATAAAATGGTCTGACTCCTAAAATATATTATTAATTGGGTACAATAGTTCAATGCAGAATGTGCTGAATATTTTTTCATAGGAATTTGGGAAAGTTATGAAATGTCCTATAAATGGCTGTTCTATTCCTGATCTAAGGCTACAGTCACACACAGCGTTTTTGCTGTGTTTTTTTGAAGATACGTTTTTCAGCTGCTAAAGCAGATCAGCTTTTTAAAAAAACGCATCACCTAAAAAGTTTTTGAGCTCATAGATAATGTTTTCAATAGCAAAAGCAGATTAGAAAAACACCACCACAAACTGACATGCTCATTCTTTGTGAGGATCCGTTTTTGAGCCCAAAAACGGATCCTCACAAAACGATGTGTCTGTCATATCTTGAAACCCATTGACTTTGCTGGGATGCCCAGAGTCACTGCAAAAAAACGGATCCGCAAAAACGCTGTGTTTGAATGTATTTAGCCTGAGGATCAAGGCTTTGTCTTAGCTGAGATAAGTCTGTGCTGCACTTGAGCACCAATGAAGCTCCTCCTCTACAGGCAAGGGTAAAAAGTAAATACACTCAGAAAGAAGGAAAGACTGCACTATATGAAAAATATTTTGTGTGTCAATGTATGACAAGTGACCCAGATGAAAACAAATGCTGTGATGCCAAAATCAGTGCACACTCAGACAGTGATAAAAATGCTCCTACAAGAGCTTCCAATCTAAAAAGATGCTTGCAACGCTTCTACCCAGACGTTTTCATAGCTGTGACTGAGAAAAATAACAGCAGCTGCAAGAAACCAGTGCCCAGCTTTTCCTGCCAGACAAAGGTGGAGGAAAGAGCATCTCAAACATCATTAACAAAATATTTTGAAAGTGACAAAGTTACTGTAATAATGACAGCAGATACGTTTAAAAGACAGCTCATACAGCTTATTGTGAAGGACGGTGTGCCATTATCACTATTTGCACGACCAGTTTTTACAGCTCTTAATAGAGAAATGGCCTGCAAACGTGGTATTTCTCTGGAAAGAGAAAGTATTAGAAAATTAGTGATTGAAGAAGCCTTTAATCAAAAGGAACATCTTAAAAAGACTTTCAAAAGACGCTTCATGTTTCTTAAAATGGATGCCTGCACACATCACAGAGTGAACTATTTTGCCATCAATGTTCGATATGTTTGTCACAACAAAGAAATTGTTACCAAGTCACTGCCAGTAAAAGGACCTAAAGCTCATCACACCAGCCAGTTTCTCCAGGCCTTAGTGGAAAAAGTTCTGCAAGATTAGGAACGCAAAAAAGAACAGGTTCTTGCCATTGTAACGGACAATGCTTCAAACATGAGAAGTACAATTAAACTGATGGATGAGAGTAATGAACAACAGCTAGAAGAAAATTTAGGATTCGGTATCTTTGCGATGGAAGGCCACAATGCTAACTGAGGAACAAACATATTACAACAGAAGAACAGCAAAATGATACTGTAGCATTAGATGATCTTGTTGAAGCTGCTTCAAAACACTTTTATATTCATCAAATGCACTGTGTTGTGCACACGTTGCAGCTAGCAATAAGAGATAGTCTGCAAGAGGGACATGCTGGAAATCTGATTGGAAAAGTAAGGAAATTGGTTATTGCCGCCAGAACCCCTAAAATTGATTCCATCTTGAAGAGATATGCTGGGAAAGGGGCAATTGTCAATCAAGCCACTCGGTGGGGCAGCACTTATTTAATGATTTGAGCGATTGCTTGAACTAAAACCGTTTCTTATAGATATGGCGAACCCCTCAGGTAACCCTAAATGAAGGTCAATGGACACAGGTGGCTGAATTGAAGGAATTTCTTAATCACCCATTTACCATGACTAAAAAATTACAAGCTGAGGATTTAACTCCTGACATTTTCATAAGGGAGTGGAAGAACTTGCTATTTTGCCTGTCTCAAAGAGGAGGTTTAATCGCAGATGGCATTTCTGCTTCAATGAAATGGAGAGAGACACATTTATTAGAAAATAAAATTCTTCTGACAGCGGTTTATGTGGACCCAAGTCATTGTATACTGCTTGATGATCAACAGCTTACTAAAGGAAAAGGAAAAGAAGCTCTGACTGAGGTAGCAGTTAGAATGCCATCTTTATCCTCCTTCTTCTGAAGCTAGTGTGGATGACGCGTCCTACATCATCTAAACTTGCCAGCATTGAGGTTCCGCGCATGCGCTCTACAATACTTTGATCAGGGCAGATCAAAGTGCGCCTGCGCAGGACCCTAGTGTCGGCTTGTGCGTCATCAACGCTAGCTTCAGAAGAAGGTGGACAAGGATGGCCGAAAGAGGAGGTACCGGAGAACGCTCATCCGATCCATCTGCTCCACACCTACCACTTAGGTAAGTATTTATAAAGTGCTTTTTACGTTCTACACAGCGCCTGGGTTCTTATATACAGCATGTTAGCTTATAGTCCCCAAATCTGCTGACAGGTTCCCTTTAATAATTTTTAGCCGGAATCTATCCATACTACCAGAATTTCAATGTAATGATATTATATGCAAAACTACATTTACATTTAGAAGTGATCAGATATCTTATCGGGCTGTTGGAAATTTCATGTCCCAATGATTGCACATTATTGTGTGCCGCTTTTGGTGCTCTGTAGGTGTCTGCTGATGTGAGCTGCAGGGAAAGCATTGGCCTAGATGCTCATATATTACTGCTTCTGAGATGAGTGTGTCTGATATCTGCTGTATATTTGGAGTCTGCTCTTTATACCCTTTTCTGTTATTAATTTTAGGATAACTTTAATAATTCTGGCTACCCCAGATTGCATCCTCGTTACTCCCCACTGCTGTCTAGCCCACTCTCTGCAGCTGTGTGTGCACCAGCATGTGGCATCAGCCTCTGCAAGTTAATATTCCGCCAGCGTTCGCTCTTAGCGTGTCATGTTTTTGACGTGCAGTCTTAGACTGTGCAGGAGGATTGCAGGCTGCTCCCCAAAGCTTCAAGTCTGATACCACTTACGTGTCTCAGTAGGGTTCAGACAGCTTTTGTTTTTCTGATCAGAGGCTGATGTACAAGGAGTGGGAGGGTGAAAAAGTGTGAGGCTTTGACAAGCCGTGTTAAGAGACAGTGCGTGCTACCTCCCTTTTTTTTTCCACTGTTCTTTTTATTTTTGTATTTTTTTTTTCTTTAGTCTCAAGAGTCTGCTGGTTGCAAACCCTCCAAATCAATTTAGTTACGGAAGGGTTCTTCCTGATCCTTGATTTTGTTTTCTTATGACGTTTTGCAGTAAAATTATTCAATTTATTCTAAAATAACCTGGGATACTGTAAAATTACATGGAAGAGCTAGCATATACAGTAGGGAGAATATGTCAGGCTTTGGCCAATGGTTGTACACCAGACATAGCCAAAGTCACATATGGTCATTTGGTTAATGTGTAGGATATCAAACTGCATTTGGGAACTGTGTTGGAGACAACCTACTACTCATGGGGGCTGTGTCGGGGACATTATTCTGCACATGGGGGGCTGTGTGGGAAACATCATACTGAGCATGAGGGCTATGTGTAGGACATCATACTGTGAATGTGGGCTGTGTGGGGGACATTTTACTGCACATAGTAGTTGAGTGGTGCCATTGCAGTGTGCATTGGGGTGTTTAAGGGTCATCATACTTCATATGGGAGCTGTGTTGGGGATAACATACTACGCATGGGGGCTGTGTCGGGGACATCATACTGAACATGGGGGCTGTGTAAGTACCGTAACATTATACTGAGTATGCGGGTTCTGTGGAGGACATCAGACTACACATGGGAATTGTGTTGGGGACATACTACCCATAGGGCCTGTGTCGGGGACATCATACTGCCTCTGGGGTCTGTGTTGGGAACATCATACTGCCCCTGGGGTCTGTGTCGGAGACCTTATACAGCCCTTGGGGACTGTGTCGGGGACATCATGATGCCCATGGGTGCGGTGTCGGTGACCTAATTCCACGTGGGGGGCTGTGTGAGGGATATCGCACTGTGTATGGGGGCTGTCCGGGGGACATCCTACTGTAAATGAGGGCTGCATGGATGCATTGTACTACACATGGTGACTGTGTGGGGACTTCATTCTGTATGGAGGTGGGGGTTGTGTAAAGACATTCTGTATTAGGTCTGTGTGGGGACATAATACTATGTACTAATAGGCATGTTACATCATAGACCAGTGTAAAGCTCTGTGCTGGAGCAGAGAACAGGGGAGCGTGGCTGCTTGCTCCATGCTCTTCCTACAGGAAATACCCCTGATACTTGGTTCTATTTAGTCTTACAACAGGGGGCATGGCCACCGGCTTCATGGTCTACGTACAGCCACGCCATCACTACCTTGCTTCTGTGTTTTAAGACTAGATCGAAGCAAGTATCAGGGCTGGCAGGTAAGAAGAGCATGGAGCCGGTGGCAGAGCGAAGTGCGTCTGCGCAAGCCAAGAATCTGGAGATTTTGCCCGCCTATGTGGATGGCGTATGAGGTGTCATCCATCCATCCACATCGAACAGCACAGGAGGAGGGCAAAAGAAGGGACAGGAGGCGCAGATTAGGATCCCCATCTGATCGGACCGGACAATTTACATATGGGAGATTTTATCAAGGTATTTTTGGGGTCTACAGGGGATGGGGGGAGGCATTCAAGAGGTAACGTGTACTTTCATGGAATGCAGCATAGGTGCTGCTTAAGGTGCTAGTTTTAGTTTAGAAGGCCAAAATCTGGTCCCAGGTTTCCTTTAAAGGGATACTGTCACGGGGGAAGTACGTATGGTACAGGGGTTCCTAGGCTAACATTAAGACTGGGGACCCTGTGCTGTCCTTTATCTCAACGGTAGACTTGATGGTAGTCAGGGTCGAGCCTCCTAACATGGCCCTGTCCAAGCCCTGATATGTCCCCCCACCCAGGGAGCAGGCCGGAAATCCAGTAACCAAAACCCCATAAATAGTCACAGACAGGGGTGAACAGAAACTCGTACACACAGCACTCAAAACACACAGGAACGACAATACGTGTACAGGGGAGTAACGAAAAAGGGGGGAACTTAACGCACAACAGGGGAACACTCTCACCACTCATAAGCGTAGCACAAATCACCATAAGCAGGAGCAACAACAAGACCAGGTTCGCATGATCTAACATCGGTGAGGAAAGGAAGAAAGGCGTGCTAGAGATTGCCATGTGCAGCTGTCTCATTCCTATCAGCAACCCGAGCATTTCGGTCCTGCTCACCAGTCTGTAGGGATTAACTTCTGCAGAGCTGGAGACCAGTGAACCAGAACCAACCGACACCCGGCTCTGGCTGAACACTCTACCAGCTTCAGGTTGCTTGTCAGACTCTGCCATGTGAACGAAGTCTGGTGCCACCGTGCCAACATGTGTGCGCGGAGCTGGACATCGCATGACAGATACTATGGCAAAATATTCTATCATTGAATAATCGCATCTCTACTGATGGCAAGATGAACACTGCTTCTGTTTCAGTGTCACATGACAATCATTTTGCTAGTGCGGATTCCCTGTTTCTCTTTCTACCTGGTGACTAATCCCACAGCTTCTCTTATTCATTTGCTTCTCATGTGCATGAATATATTCAGGAAGTGGAATCTGTCAGTAGGGTCAACCCACCTAGGCCGTTTATATGGACATGTAGGTCATAGAAAGTTGAATGGCAATATAATTTCAATGTATGTAAAGCGCTGTGGAATTAATAGCGCTATATAAATGAATAAAATTAATTAATTATTACCTTGATTAAGAGAACTCCTCATTTTTCTTATGTAAATAAGCTGTTAAAGGGGATGTCCTCTACTAGGACAATTCCTTCTCGTTCCACATGTTTCCGTCAGGCAAAAGAAAAAAGCCCATACTCTCCTCCGTTGCCATCGCAGTTCCAGCTGTTCCATGCTCGCTGTCACAGGAGTGATGGGTAACTGAAGGAGGGGCACTTAGTGCAGGATCCCTAGTATGAGGGCCAGTTTATATCTTATCCCAGAGGTAAGCCCTGTGGTGGTGAGGTCTGGACCGCCAGTGTGACCCTAAAGGTACCGTCACACTAAGCAACATCGCTAGCAACATCGCTGCTAAGGCACAACTTGCTAGCGATGTTGCTGTGTGTGACATCCAGCAACAACCTGGCCCCTGCTGTGAGGTCGCTAGTTGTTGCTGAATGTCCTGGGCCATTTTTTAGTTGTTGCTGTCCCGCTGTGAAGCGCACATCGCTGTGTGTGACAGCGACAGAGCAACAACTGAATGTGCAGGCAGCAGGAGCCGGCTTCTGCGGAGGCTGGTAACCACGGTAAACAGCGGGTAACCAAGAAGCCCTTACCTTGGTTACCCGATGTTTTCCTTCGTTACCTGCGTCCGCTGCTCTCAGCTGTCAGTGCCGGCTCCTGCTCCTTGCACACATAGCCAGACTACACATCGGGTAATTAACCCGATGTGTACTGTGGCTAGGAATGCAGGGAGCAGGAGCCGGCACTGACAGCTGAGAGTGGCGGATGCTGGTAACGAAGGTAAACATCGGGTAACCAAGGTAAGGGCTTCTTGGTTACCCGCTGTTTACCGTGGTTACCAGCGTCCGTAGAAGCAGTCTCCTGCTGCCTGCACACGTAGCAGAGTACACATCGGGTAATTAACACGATGTGTACTGTGGCTAGGTGTGCAGGGAGCCAGCGCTAAGCGGTGTGCGCTGGAAACCAAAGTAAATATCGGGTTGGTTACCCGATATTTACCTTAGTTACCAAGCGCAGCATGCTTCCACGTGTAGCGACGCTCCAGCGATCCCTGCCAGGTCAGGTTGCTGGTGGGATCGCTGGAGCGTTGCTTAGTGTGACATCTCACCAGCGACCTCCTAGCAACTTACCAGCGATCCCTATCAGGTTGTATCGTTGTTGGGATCGCTGGTAAGTTGTTTAGTGTGACTGGGCCTTAAGGCGGGCTTTGCACACTACGACATCGCAGCTGCGATGTCGGTGGGGTCAAATCGAAAGTGACGCACATCCGGCGTCGCAGTCGATATCGTAGTGTGCAAATCCTTTTTGATACGATTAACGAGCGCAAAAACGACCAAATCGTATCACCGGTGTAGCGTCAATCATTTCCATAATTTCGGAAGGACCGATGTTACGATGTTCCTCGTTCCTGCGGCAGCACACATCGCTGTGTGTGAAGCCGCAGGAGCGAGGAACATCACCTTACCTGCGTCCTGCGGCTCACGCCGGCTATGCGGAAGGACGGAGGTGGGCGGCATGTTTACGTCTCGCTCATCTCCGCCCCTACGCTTCTATTGGCCGCCTGCCGTGTGACGTCGCTATGACGCCGCACGACCCGCCCCCTTAATAAGGAGGTGGTTCGCCGGCCAGAGCGACGTCGCAGGGCAGGTGAGTGCATGTGAAGCTGCTGTAGCGATAATGTTCGCTACGGCAGCTATCACCATGATATCGCAGCTGCGACGGGGGCGGGGACTATCGTGCGCAGCATCGGCTTGCGATGTCGTAGTGTGCAAAGTGCCCCTAAGGCTGAGCACACATGGCGAGTAAATGGGAGCGAGTGGAATGTAATAAAAAAAATTACATTCCACCCGGAACCATATTAACTCTATGGGGCAGCTCCCATGAGCGATATTTTTTTTTTTTCTCAGCCCTAATCGGACCGAGCAAACAATCGCAGCATGCTGCGGGTGGAATCTGATTGACTTTCATTCGCACCCATTCAAGTCTATGGGCACAAGAGAAACATCGCATTGCACTCGCATTACACTGGAGTAATGCGAGTGCAGTGCGAGAATCGCATCAGCTGATAATGGAGGAGATAGGGAGATTAATCTCTCCCTCTCCTCTGCAGCACCCGCTCTGTCCTCCGCGGCTGTGCTACGTTTGCAGGATTGCATCAGAGTGGCTTGACAGTTGCATGACACTCGGCTTACATTGCAGCAGAGCGGGAGCAGAGTGTCATGAGATTCACTCGCATTAATGACCGTGTGGCCCCAGCCTTACTCCTGTCCGAACTCTGCTCTAACAACCCCTCCCCCCCACCCCCGGGGAAGGCCGGATCTGAAGTAACAAACCCCACAAATAACGCAGACAGGGTAGAACCCAAACACATACACCCTGCAATCAGATGCACAAGATGAAATAAGGCATAGGGAGGAAATGAACTGACAACAGGGATGTTTCCACACCACACAAGATGATATACAACTGATCTCCAGAAACTGGATCACATACTAAAGACCATTATCGCTGGAGTTATAATCCGCGATGAGGAACTGGATCCAGCACCTTATAAAGGGTGGAGGCGGATGTGAGTGGTCATTAGTAGAGTTGAGCGCGGTTCTAGGTTCGAGGTTCTCCAGTTCTAGGCTCGAGTGATTTTGGGGCCTGTTCTAGATCGAACTAGAACTCGAGCTTTTTGCAAAAGCTCGATATTTCTAGAAACGTTCGATAATGGTTCTAGCAGCAAAAAAACAGCTAATTCCTAGCTGGCTTTCCGCTGTAATAGTGTAAGTCCCTCTGTGACTCACACTATTATGAAATTTCAGTGTAAAGTGTGCGGGAACAGCGCCTTCAGATCACTGCTGTTTGTATAATGGCGATCGCCATTTTTTTTTTTTTTTCCCTTGTCTTCCTTCCCTAAGCGCGCGCGTCTTGTGGGGCGGGCCAGCATGTCAGCCAATCCCAGACACACACACAGCTAAGTGGACTTTTAGCCAGAGAAGCAACGGCATGTGTGATAGGATGTACATGTCACATGTCCCTGCATTATAAAACCGGACATTTTCCTCCAGCACGCCATTATCTGCCTTCTGCGTCCTTGGTGTCAGACATCACTGGCGCAGCTCCTATCGCCGATACAGCTGTATGCGCTCCATACACAGCGCTGGACAGCTTAGGGATTGCACTTTCTATAAGTCCTTTTAAGGGCTCGTACCGGCAGGGTCAGAGCCATAGGTGACAGGTCCTGAAAACAGAGACAGCGTCTGTGTAGCTAAGGTCAGGGATTTCGTCGCTGCATTTCCCCATTAGGAGGGAATAGAAAGGCAGGCTTCCTTTCCTCTACCCAGAGCCCCACAACCCTGGCACTGTACCCTCCTGTCCTCTGCACACTCCAACTCATTATAACTAAGCCATTATACTAGCAAACACTCAGTGTACGTAGTGGCATGCTAAACGTGGCTGTTGGACTTTTGTCTAGTCACACTAGTGCAAAGACATTTGCAGCACGTCTGCCTGCATTGCACACTCCAACTCATTATAACTAAGCCATTATACTAGCAAACACTCAGTGTACGTAGTGGCATCCTAAACGTGGCTATTGGACTTTTGTCTAGTCACACTAGTGCAAAGACATTTGCAGCACGTCTGCCTGCATTGCACACTCAAACTGATAGTTACTAAGCCATCATACTAGCAATTTATGCTGCCAGTTTAAGGGCCGTAGTTGCATTGTCAGGGATATTTATTCTTTATTATTCTGCTGTTAATAAAGCTAGACCACCGCTGCAATCTACACCACCTCTCAATTTTTACTACCACATTTTCAGTGCATAATCTTGTCGCAATCAACATGAGTGGCAAAATGACAGATGCTGGTGGAAAGGGGAAGAGGCGTGGTGGAAAAGGAAAAAAAGGTTTTGTCCGTGGGGAAGGTGGCAAAGCTCCATTATCATCTGCTGAAGATAGACCATCTACCAGCAAAAGTAAGATGTCTACTACTTACCGTGGACAATCCGATGTGCTCCCTTTTTTACGGACACGAACAACAGGAACAAAGGTAGATGATGGCCAAAAAAGGAAAATGCTTGAATGGATCTCAAGTGGTCCAACAAGTGCCCTCTCAGCCACTTCAAGTACCGCATCCAAAAAACACCAGTCCTCTGAGTTGTCATCCCAATCAAACTTGCTTTCTCCCAGCTCTGAAGTCTCCATCAGCCCTGCACAGTATGGTGGAACTGAGATGGCTGAGTCTGCAGAGCTGTTCAGTCACACTATAGCCTGGGAATCGGAGGTCTGCTCCCAAGCTACAGTGAGTACAGAACAGGAAATGGTCTGCAGTGATGCCCAGAACCTTTGTGACTCTGATTCAGGCCGTGAGGTTCTGAGCATAATGTTGACCCTTTGTCACAAACTGTAACACCTGTGGTTATAGACAATGAGGAACATACTGATGAAGATGAGACGCAGATACCTGATTGGGATGACAACTTAAATATTCGGTCAGGGCAAGAAGAGGCTCGGTCTGAGGGGGAGGGGAGTGCAAACACAACAATTGATGATGAAGTTCTAGATCCCACCTACTGTCAACCCACAGTCAGGCACTCGAGGAGGTCAACAGAGGTGGTGGAGGAGGATGCAACTGATGACGAAGTTACCTTGCGCCTTCCTGGACAGAGTCGGAGTACTGGTAGCACGTCTACAACTGCATCCTCAGCCACCACTCTGCCTCTGAGCACTAGTCGGGGTGGATCAACAGGTCGCATGCCCTCAAAGCCTTGCCTAGCCTGGTCCTTTTTTGACATAGCAAAATATCGCCCAAATTATGTGATCTGTAAAATTTGTCATGGTTCTATTAGTAGAGGTCAAAACCTCAGCAGTTTGACAACTTCTTCCATGAATCGTCACATGAATAAATATCATATCTCCCGGTGGGAAGCTCACCTTGCTGCAATGCGGCCTAGCGGAGCGAACCATCCACCGCCTGCCCCTTCTAGTGCATCCGCGCGCTCTTCATCTTCTAGGACTGTGGGGACAGCTGTCACACCTGTTTTTCCACGCACAACTTCCACCACTGTAACCGCAACAGGCACTTTGCTTGGTAGGTCGTCAGTTGGTTTGGAAGGGGAAACAAGTGAGTGTGTACAGCTCTCTCAGACATCGATAGCACCAACGTTGGATGAAGGCAACATCATGTCTCCGCCTGCACTTTCCTCACAAACCTGCATTTTTCCAGGGACACCCTACTCAACACCGTCTACACACAGCAGCCAGATCTCTGTCCCTCAGATGTGGTCAAATAAAAGGCCACTTCCTGCGACCCATGACAAAGCTAAGAGGTTGACTCTATCCCTCTGTAAGCTCTTGGCTACCGAAATGCTGCCTTTCCGCCTGGTGGACACACAGGATTTTAGAGACCTTATGTCTGTCGCTGTGCCCCAGTACCAGATGCCTAGTCGCCACTACTTCTCTTGTCGCACACAACATCACCGCTTCCTTGAGAAACTCTGTGTGTGTGTGAACAGGTGCATTTCACCACCGATACTTGGACCAGTAAGCATGGACAGGGACGTTACATGTCGCTGACTGGGCACTGGGTAACTATGGTGATAGATAGTGAAGGGTCTGCTGCACATGTCTTGCCGTCCCCACGACTTGTGTGTCAATCCTCTGTCTGTCCAAGTTCCGCCACTGCTTTTGCCTCCTCCACCTCATCTGGGTCCTCCACCTCCACCCCAAGCCTGCCTGGTCAGGCCACCAGCGTTCTCACTGCGCAGAAGGAATCACGCACGCCTCATTACTATGCTGGCAGCAGAGCGCAACGGCATCAGGCGGTCTTTAGCTTGACATGTCTTGGGAATAAGAGTCACACAGCTGAGGAGTTGTGGTCAGCTCTGCGGTCCGAGTTTAATAAATGGTTGTCTCCGCTCAACCTGCAGCCTGGTAAGGCCGTGTGCGACAATGCTGCAAACCTGGGTGCGGCCCTTCGCCTGGGCAAGGTGACACACGTGCCTTGTATGGCTCACGTGTTGAACCTTGTTGTCCAGCAATTTTTAACACACTATCCCGGCCTAGATGGCCTTCTGAACAGGGCACGAAAACTGTCTGCTCACTTCCGCCGTTCAAGCGCCGCAGCTGAGCGACTTGCATCGCTCCAGAAGTCTTTCGGCCTGCCGGTTCATCGCCTGAAATGCGATGTGGCGACACGCTGGAATTCAACTCTCCACATGTTACAGCGACTGTGGCAGCACCGCCGAGCCCTGGTGCAATACGTCATGACGTATAGCCTGGGCCAACGAGATGCAGAGGTGGGGCAGATCACCCTGATGGAGTGGTCTCAGATCAAGGACCTATGCACCCTTCTGCACAGTTTCGACATGGCGACGAATATGTTTAGCGCTGACAATGCCATTATCAGCATGACAATTCCAGTCATTTACATGCTGGAGCACACGCTAAACACTATTCGGAGTCAGGGGGTGGGACAACAGGAAGGGGAGGAACTACAGGAGGATTCATATGCGAAAGGGACAACAACATTACCAAGGTCCAGACGTTCATCATCACCAACGCGGCAGGCATGGGACCATGGGACCAGGGATCAACAAGGGCGCATGGTAGCAGGCTAAATGTTGAGGAAGGTGCAGGACAACATGAAGAAATGGAGGACCAACTGTCCATGGACATGGAAGACTCAGCGGATGAGGGAGACCTTGGTCAAATTTCAGTTGAAAGAGGTTGGGGGGAGATGTCAGAGGAAGAAAGAACGGTTAGCACCTCTATGCCACAAACACAGCGTGGACTTGGTCCGCATGGCTGCGCAAGACACATGAGTGCCTTCTTGTTGCACTACCTCCAACATGACCCTCGTATTGTCAAAATTAGAAGTGATGATGACTACTGGATTGCCACACTATTAGATCCCCGGTACAAGTCAAATTTTGTGACATAATTCCAGCCATAGAAAGGGACGCACGTATGCAGGAGTATCAGCAGAAGCTGTTACTCGATCTTAGCTCGGCTTTTCCACCAAACAACCGTGCAGGTGCAGGGAGTGATTCTCCCAGTTGTAACTTGCCAAACATGGGACGGTCTCGTCATCTTCAACAGTCTACCCGTACCAGTAGGACCGTATCTGGTGCTGGTAACAGCAATTTTATGGAATCTTTTCATAATTTTTTTAGACCGTCCTTTGCAAGGCAACCAGAGACAACAAGTCTGACACATAGTCAACGGCTGGAGAGGATGATACAGGAGTATCTCCAAATGAACATCGATGCCATGACTTTGCAAATGGAGCCTTGCTCATTTTCGGCTTCAAATCTAGAAAAATGGCCAGAGCTCTCCACTTACGCCTTGGAGATTTTGTCGTGTCCAGCTGCCAGCGTTGTCTCTGAACGTGTCTTCAGTGCTGCTGGGTGTGTGCTGACATATAAGCGCACGCGTCTGTCCAGTGACAATGTGGACAGACTAACGTTCATCAAAATGAACAAGTCATGGATCCAGAAGGAATTTACTACCCCTGTGTCATCCTGGGGAGAGTAAATGCTTGTGGATTTGGAATGTGCTTGATGCAAATCAAAACATCCTGTTTGCAACTAGGGCACAAGTGCTGCCACTGAAAGGGGTGGGTGTGTGTGGGGCACAATTTTTGGAAAAAAGGGAGACTCCGCTTGGAGTAACCCTTGCTTGCTGTGTTTTTTAAAAATGATCCAAGATGAACAGAGCTGGGATCAGGAAAGACTTTGCTACCTACCCCGGTGTCATCCTGGGGACGGTTAAGTATGGCGTATTTTTGAATGTGCTTGATGCAAATCTAGCTGTGAAGTGTACAACTGGGGCACAAGTGCTGCCACTGAAGGGGTGGGTGTGTGTGGGGCTCAATTTTTGGAAAAAAGGGAGACTCCGCTTGGAGTCACCTTGCGGCGTTTTACATGATTTTAGAAGGGCGTGCCATGCCTATATCTGTGTCTCCTCTTTTTCCTTGTCCTGCTCTTTTGTTTTCGCATGAGTATATGTCCTTGTCACTTTCCCATGTGTTTGTGTTGTGTTGTGAGTTGTTTGTCACCTTTTGGACACCTTTGAGGGTGTTTTCTAGGTGTTTTTTATGTGTTTGTGAATGCCTGCTATTGTTTCCTATGCGGTTCGAGTTCGATTCGTCGAACGTTCGACGAACCGAACTCGAACGGGAGCTCCGTTCGGCGAACCGACCTCGAGCCGAACCGGGACCGGTTCGCTCATCTCTAGTCATTAGCAACCTAAGCTTCTAGCAGCAGTTCACAAACCAGCAGGGATTAACTCCTGCTGGACTGATGAGCAGTGAACATGAAAACAGCCGACGCCCAACTCTGGCTGAACAACAAAATGTTATGTTTGTCGTTCCTGCGGCAGCACACATCGCTGTGTGTGACACCGCATGAACGAGGAAACTCACCTTAACTGCGTCCCGCTGGCAATGAGGAAGGAAGGAGGTGGGCGCTATGTTTGGCCCGCTCATCTGCGCCCCTCCTCTGCTATTGGGCGGCCACTTAGTGACGTCGCTATGATGCCGAACGAACCGCCCCCTTAGAAGGCGGTTCGCCGATCACAGCGACGTCACTAGGCAGGTAAGTACGTGTGATGGGTGTAAGCAATGTTGTGCGCCACGGACAGCGATTTGCCCGTGTCGCACAACGGACGGGGACGGGTTCGCTCGCTAGCGATATCGGTACCGATATTTCAGCGTGTAAAAGTACCCTTATGGCTAGGTTCACATTTCCGTTGTTTTGCATCAGTCACAATCCGCCGCTCTGATAAACAACGCAATCCGTTTGGCGGATTCCGTTGTTTCCCATAGACTTATATAAGCAGCGGATTGTGACTGATGTTATTGCGTTGCATCCTCCGCCCGACTGATCAGTCGTGGAACGACTAGCCGTCGGGCGGCAGGAACGCAGAGTGTAACGTTTTTTGAGTAGCGGAATCCTTAGGATTTTGCTGCACATGCTCTCACTCGGCGGCCGAACGATCAGCTTATCGCCCGGCAGCCACCTTCTGTGAGCAATCCGCTGATCACCCGGCGTCCGGCTGCTGTGAGTGATCAGCTGATCGGCCGGCTAATCAGAGTGATCAGCTGATCGCTCTCATTAGCCGGCCGCCGGGAGATCATCTGTTCGCTCTCAAAAGCCGGCGGCTGGCTATTGTGGATGATCAGCTGATCGTTCTCTCTTTCACGTTTTACAACGGAGTCTGACAATGAATTCTAATTCTTGTCACCCGTTGTACAACGCATCAGTCACAAGTGTCAAGCAACGCATGTGACTGATGCAAAACAACGGAAATGGGAACCTAGCCTAAGAGACACCAGCTTGCCAGTCAGACAATGCAGTGTGAACAGAGTCTGACACTGCCATGACACCTAGCGAGTGCAGAGCAGAATACTGCATGACACTTGCGTTCTTAGGTTTCACATGATGTCATGCGAGCCTCACGTCCAATCAGCACCAGATTCTGTCTCCGCACTTTTGGCTAACGCGTTAATCAATGGGAAGTGCAGTTGCTGCTGTCTTCTTGATTTCTCCTGTGTCTGAAGGCAGGTAGTAAGAATCCAGTCCTGAATGGACTTTGGGCTCGCGTGACATCTCAATGTCATGTGAGCCCAGCACCACCAGAACCACGCCGGCTGTAGTACGTATAGTCTTATTTTTATTTTACCTGCAGGAAACTTATGGAATCAGAAGGGGTTATCCTTGTAGTGAACAAGTCCTTTAAGATCTATAGCCGGACATGGATCTCCTTGAGAATCTGCCTTTTAAAGCTTATTTTATATGAAAGGGGGTGCTACCAGTATGAGATCAGTAGAGCAGACTGTCAGCCATTACATGTCTCACACTGGTAACTCTCCTTTCATTTCTAATAATCTCCGGAGGCAGGTTCGGCCCATAGATATTACCAGGTCATTTATATAATAAGGAAAACCTAGATTTCTCTTGAATAAGGCATCAGATCACAGATATCAATGTATTATTTTATTCAGCATGCCCATGTAGATGGCTTAGGAGGGCTGATTCTACTGACATTCGTTCTAATTGGTCACTGTCATTTCAGCCGTATTTGCAGACATCAGTAGAGTGATAGGGGAGCAGGATCTCCTCTTTGCTGTGCCCATACCAAAATCCACAAAAAAATTACTGTACAATTGAATGGGATTTTCGATATCCCGTTTGGTACTTTAAACATTTACTTGGGTAGCCTGTGTTAACAGTCATTACCCAAAATATTAAAGGGGTTGTTCGTTATTGGATGACCCTTTTCATAATAGCACTAGCCTACAGAACAAAGTAATAAATACAAAAAGGTATGCCTCTCTTCTGCACCGGCGGTCACGCTGCAGTGGTCATATGACGTGCTACCGTTTGACTGCCAGGAAAATCAGTATCAACAGCAGAGGAGCAGAGTTGGTTCCAGGGTTATTGTACCTATTTTTTGTTTATTTTGAATATTGGTACTATAGTGCTAGGGATAACCCCTTTTAAACTATGACCACCTTAGTATTCCTGCTGCTTTCAGGATGTCATAGGTTTTGGTTCACTCCTTCTGGCCTCTAAAGATTAATAAGTGCAGTTGCTCTTGTTTCTTTTGGTTTGTTAGACTTTTGCCTATTTTTAAAGGGAACCTGTCACCAGTTTTGGGGCCTATAAGCTGCGGCCACCACCAGTGGGCTCTTATATACAGCATTCTAACATGCTGTATATAAGAACCCAGGCCGCTGTGTAGAACATAAAAATCACTTTATAACACTTCCCTAAACGGTCGCTGCGATGGAGTTGGGCCATATGGGTGTCTTTGTTCGTGTCGGCGCCTCCTCTTTCGGCCATCTTTGTCGTCCTTCTGAAGCCTGTGTGCATGATGCGTCCTACGTCATACACACTCGCCGGTTCCGCACAGGCGCACTACAATACTTTGATCAAAGTGCGCCTGCGCAGGACCTCAATGCTGGCGAGTGTGGATGACGTAGGACGCATCATGCACCCCGGCTTCAGAAGAAGGACGACAAAGATGGCCAAGAGGGGAGGCGCCGGCACCGGAGAACTGAGTCTCCCATATGATCCAACTCCTCCGCAGTGGCCGTTTTAGGTAAATGTTATAAAGTGATTTGTATGTTCTACACAGCGGCCTGGGCTCTTATATACAGCATGTTAGAATGCTGTATATAAGAGCCCAGTGATGGTGACCGCAGTTTATAGGCCCCAAAACTGGTGACAGGTTCCCTTTTAAAGGTATATTCACATAGTGCAGATTAATCTGCCTCATGTGATCCAATTTTTTACGAATACACGAATACTATACACATCACCTATCTACATGATAGACGTTAAATATATTATTTGTTGACTGTGTTACCTTCAGGACCCTCACGAGATCTGGGGTCACCTATTTTGCGTTTGCATTGAGCAGCGGTATGTATACAACCACTGCTTAATCCAAAATCTATGGGATTTGATGGAAATGTCAGACATGGATAGGTGACGCCTTGTGATATAAACCCTTTAATTCGCCTCTTCACCATCATGTGTATTTTTCGTGTATTCCTTCACTATAACCTCTTTAGCGATACTTTTTACAAGCAGAGTTTGTACTGTATAACAAGGAGGCGTGTTGAAGGAGGGGTGACAACTGTTTGGCGGATCTTTTGTAGAAATGTTTAATTAACCAAAATGAAAAAAAAAAGAAAAGAAAAAGAAAACTCACTACAAAGCGAAATACTAAATTGGAAGTAACTCTCTTGAGAGCTGAGAAAATCCTGCATCCTGTGATTATGTCTTCCTATGCCGAAATCTTTAATTTTAGAAATATCATCAGTAACGTGGAAGTTGTTTCTTTTTATATTGATGCCAAGTTCCATATATTTACTTCAAGTAGCAATTAAAACGGGGTTAATCAGTTTTTAATAGAACGTTGCTCGCTGCCGGCTGAGTAGTTTTCTTAGCAAAACCCAAATCTGTCGAGATCGGAACGGGTGAGGCAAATGTATGACTGTGGAGCGGTAATGATGGTGGCTCAGATTTAGCATGTGCTCGGCCTAAGGTCATTAAAATATGGCCCCACCTTTGAACATCATGAAATGTAGTATTGAGGAAGTTCGGAACTGCTTTGCTTTAGGTTTTGTATTTTGATCATGAGCTATGCCTTCTCCATTGAAATCCTAAGCCATCAAACTATTGCCTTCCTTCATGCGGCATGACTTCATATCTCTCTACAGTAAGGTCAGTGTCTGTGAAGGTCATGTTCTGCCATGCTGCATTTAGAGAGATGTAATTTCTCCCCCAGACACTTTTTTTTTTTTTTTTTTTTTTTATAGTTCTAATTCAGCAAAAAAAAAAAAAAAAAAATCCTACAGGATACAGTGCAATTTATTTAGTAATAAAAGTTTGAAATGGTAGGAAAAGATTCACAACCTTTATATGAAGTATGCAAAATCATATATTTCATTCTGCGGGAGAAGTATCGCACATAAAAGAGTTAAGCGGGCTTTACACGCAACGACATCACTAACGAGATGTCGTTGGGGGTCACGGAATTCGTGACGCACATCCGGCCTTGTTAGCAACGTCGTTGCGTGTGAAATGCAGAAACAACCTGTTAACGATCAAAATTACTTACTAAATCGTTGATCGTTGTCCAATTATTCCTATTCCGATTATCGTTGCTGCTGCAGGACGCAGGTTGTTCGTCGTTCCTGCGCTATGTGTGACACCGCAGGAACGAGGAACATCACCGTACCTGCAGCCACCGGCAATGAAAAAAGGAGGTGGGCGGGATGTTCGGCCCGCTCATCTCCGCCCCTCTACTTCTATTGGGCGGCCGCTTAGTGACGTCGCTGTGCCGCTGAACGAACCTCCCTCTTAGAAAGGAGGCGGTTCGTCGGCCACAGCGACGTCGCTATGCAGGTAAGTATGTGTGACTGTTCCTAGCGATTTTGTGCGCCATGGGCAGCGATTTGCACGTGACGCACAACCGATGGGACGAGTGCTTTCTCCAGCAACATCGATAGCGATGTCGCTGTGTTTAAAGCCCGCTTTAAGACTCCCCTACAGATTGGAGAAAACTTTGTCAGAATATCCCCAATATCGACCGGTTCAGCCGACGGTCTAATATGTATGAGGGTACCGTCCAACGGATGGTCTAGGGTCATGTTGATGGTGCATGTCCGTTTTATAGCTTGCCGGTCATGTTGTTCTCCCTTAGATAAGCCGCCAATCGGCGTCTGAGTGGGCCACTTTCTCCTAAAGAATAAAAGAGCGCTCGTGTGTATGGTAGAGTCAGCTGAGATGACTGTTGGCTGAAGTTTTACCGAGGGCCATCTAATGAGTATAGTAGCCTCTAGATACCCTATGGCTGTGTGCGCACAGGGCGTTTTTGATGCATTTTTATGCAGATTTGGTGCAGATTTTGGCACAAATCTTCATGTCTATCCTTATGCCAGCAAAATCAATGAGAATTCTGCAGTGTCTTTGTGCATGTTGTTTACTTGCAGATTTGGTGCTGATTATTAGCTGCAGCAGGTCAATTGTTAGTGCATTTTTGCTTCCAATTTTTAGACCTTCCACCAATTGTCTTCATTAAGAAAAACGCATTGGCACAAAAACTCACCAAAAGCGCATGCGTTTGTTGGTGCGTTTTTCTGCCAGAAAGTGCAAATTTGATGCAGAAAATTTCAGCACCAAATCTGCAACATGCGCACATAGCCTATGTCAGTGTCTGACCCTTTAACGGACCTTTCAACATGACCGGAGATAAATAAAGACCCAGACTGAAACCATTGTCTTTAAATTATCTGGCTTAAGGCCCCGTTACACATAGCGATGTCTCTGAAATGTCACAAGTTTTGTGATGCAACAGCAATGTCGCTACATGTGACACATAGCAGCGACCGCCCCCCCGACATGTCACGGTTAAAATCTTCATGTAGCCCTTGTCTTATGAGTGAACTCAGTATCAATGTAGGACTAAAGATTTCGACCATTACCAGTTTTTGGCTAAGACTATTAAAAACACCTTAAAGAAGCCTAAAGGCCGCTTTACACGCAACAACATCGCTAACGAGATGTCGGGTCACGGAATTCGTGACGCACATCTGGCCTCGTTAGCGACGTCGTTGCATGTGAAACGCACGAACGACCGTTAACGATCAAAATTACTTACCTTATCGTTGATCGTTGGTGCGTCGTTCCTTTCCCGATTATCGTTGCTGTTGCAGGACGCAGGTTGTTCGTCATTCCTGCAGCAGCAAACATCACTACGTATGACACCGCAGGAATGAGGAACATCACCTTACCTGCGGTTGCCCGCAATGAGGAATGAAGGAGGTGGGCTTGATGTTCATCCCGCTCATCTCCGCCCCTCCGCTTCTATTGGGCGGCAGCTTAGTGACACCGCTGTGATGCCGCACGAACCACTTCCTTAGAAAGGAGGTGGTTCGCCGGCCACAGCGATGTCGCTAGGCAGGTAAGTATGTATCGCTATATATGGGTGACTAAAGGCTGCAAGAAACACGCAAATCATTGTCATGCTGCGGATTTAAAAAAAAAAAAAAACGCTGCAGTTTTCCTATTCGGCCTGGGGAAAAAAGCGTGAGATTTCTAACATCTCATTGCTTTTGTGAAAGGCAGCTTTTCATTTACAGAAAATAAAATACTGCATGGCCTTATAATGTCTCTTGAAAATTGGATTTTTGATCCTTGTGTCTCCATGTGGTTGTGATAGGTTATCTTGGAATCGTGGAGTTTGCAGAATTCTCCAGTGTTCACCGTAATGCGGGCGCCACGCGGTACGATATATCGGGCGATATGTCGGCGGGGTCACGTCGTTAGTGACGCACATCCGGCATCGTATGACATATTGTACCGTGTGACACCTCCGAACGTCTGTGAACGAGCAAAAATACTCACCTTATCGTTGCTCGTTGACACGTCGTTCAGTTGCAAAATGTCTGTCCTCCTTCTGCGCGCCGGTAGTTCGTCGTTCCCGTGGCAGCATACATCGCTCTGTGTGACACCTCAGGAACGACGAACACCGCTTGCCTGCGTCCTGCCGGCAATGTGGAAGGAAGGAGGTTGGCGGAATGTTACATCCCGCTCATCTCCGCCCCTCCGCTTCTATTGGCCGGCCACTGTGTGACGTCGCTGTAACTCCGAACGTCCCTCCCACTTCAGGAAGAGGATGTTCGTCGCCCGCAGCGAGGTCGTCAGGGAGCCCCCGTGTGACGGGGGTTTAACAACTTTGTGTGACACGGGCAACTAGTTCGTACCGTGTGACGCCGGCATAAGGCCTTAAGGTGTGGACTTTTCTGCAGGTAGATCCCTAACTTGTAGCTCCTGGAATAGACACCAGTAGTAAGTTGGATAAAAGAGCAATAACAAGAGAGGAAAAAGACCATGGAGGTATGGCGCTTGGAACAGGGCTGGGACATGGAGCGAGATACAGGATCAGGACACTGGAACCAGCAACATACTGGGAACATGAAGACCAGGATCAGTCCAGGAGAACTTCAAACAGGTCACAGGACAGAAATCAGAAGTATCTACTCTGACACTCGGGATATCGACTAGAGAACAGGCTAGGAATAAATATCAAAGCTGGATGAACTGTTAGAACCACAAAGTCTATCAATAAATGGAGATTTTTTTTCAACTTTCCCATCTGATGGTGTGCTTGGACCTTCCATCAATCTGGGATGGTGCACCATAGGAGGTTCATGTCCAAGGAGGCACTGAAATCCATGTACAAAAAAAAAAAAATTAGCATCAAGCCCCACGGCTTTGCTGCAGGAGCTGTATGTGGTAATGTGCAATGGAGACCAATACCAGGACCAGGATCAGGATCAGTCAGAAAACACAGGAGAAATTAAAACCCTGTGTGTAGCCCCCTTCACACGCCCATGATAAAAACTGTCCGTGGTGTGTGTGTGTGTGTTCCGTGTGTGTGTTCCGTGTGTGTGTTCCGTGTGTGTGTTCCGTGTGTGTGTTCCGAGTGTGCTGTCAGTGTGATAGTACACGGACAGCAGGAACGTCTCTACTCACCTGTCCCCGACGCTGCTGCTTCTTGGTCCTCCGTGTGGTGCATAGAGCATAATGAGCAGGCCCGGAAGCAAGTGATAGCAGCACCGACGATAGCAGGGCTGGAGACAGGTGAGTATAGAAAATAATTTTATTTCAAAGACCCGTGTTTTCTCTGGTACATGGCAAACTCATCAGTGTGCGGTCCCTGTGACATCAGTGCTGCAGGAGAAAAACGGACATGTCGCCGTGTGGAGCACACGGACGCGCTTGTGCTCCACACGGACACACGTCCGTGAGAAAACAGGGATGTGTGCGCAGACCCATTGATTTAAATGGGTCTGCATATGTCAGTGTCTCTGGTACGTATGAGAACGGATGTTACATGTACCGGAATCACTGGCGTGTGAAGGGGGCCTAAGCATTAAATGGCGTCCTGCCAACATCAAAGGCGCTGTGCATTGATTGCCAAGCCGCACAACGGAAATACTGAGAAGGCGGTACTGGAATGAAAGGCGCAAGTGACAGCGTGGAAGATAATGGAAAAGCACCACCTTATTGTGCAGCACTGTGCAGAAAGCTTGTGATTTGTCTTTTTACTTCTTTGCTCCCCAGTAGGGGTGAACTTATAAACCTCATGCACATCTTTCCCTTCACTCTCTGAGATTTTCTATGATTTTTTTTTTTTCATAAGATGCCAAAGTGCATACAATATAATAAAATAAAATACTCGAAAATTACTTCTTGACACCTGCACCACTTCAATTTGTTTGGTCCCTGCCAGTCCTCCAGTTATTTTTACCTTCCATCAGTCACCTGACCGCTGCAGCCAAACACAGGCATCAGGGGGTCACATGTTATACATGCAAATGTCACCACTGAGACTAGTGATTGGCTGCATCGGTAATAGGAATGATGGACTACATGTCATCTATCCAGGACCAGCGGAGTGGGATTAAATGGATCAGTGATGAGTATGTTTTTATTCTAATATTCCCTAATTTTTGGCAACTTTTGGAAAATTTTAGTAAACCCCTTTAATCACCGCAATTTCTATATATTTTTTTTTTTTTTGTTAGATCTAGAGTCATAGTTTGATACATAATAGAAAGGAAAGAATCTTACGAAGAGCCTCAAGTGTTACAAAAGGGGACAGAAATACCTAAGTGATGTATGGGCGGCACGGTGGCTCAGTGGTTAGCAATGCAGTCTTGCAGCGCTGGGGTCCTGGGTTCAATTCCCACCAAGGACACCATCTGCAAGGAGTTTATATGTTCTCCCCGTGTTTGCGTGGGTTTACTCTGGGTTCTCCGGTTTCCTCCCACACTCCAAAAACATACAGTTTGGGGCTCACAATCTAAGGTCCCAATGGGGACAGTGTTGCCAATGTATGTGAAGTGCTATGGAATTAATAGCGCTATATAAATGAATAAATTATTATTATTATTATGACAGATCCTAATGATGTACTACTTTGACTTAAAATGGAGCTCCTCAAGGTCTGCCCAAGTGTGTCGGTAAAATGGCTAGTCTACATCACACTGGTGGTGTTTTCACCAGGTTTGGGTCTAATGTGTCTCCCTTTTTGCTTTCTTTCTTGTTTTCAGGCCCGAGCTCTCACTGCCCAGACAGCAGAGACAGATGCCATCCGATTTCTGGTTGGGACACAATCTCTCCGGTTTGATAACCAGGTCAGTTACCTAAATTAAATCTTTCTGGGTGGCATTTATTAAATTTACAGCTCCTCTACCTGCGCTAAAGGAATCACTTGGTTTGGCAGAATTTTATTGAGTGTAAAGTTTGCCATAGATATCAAGTAAATAAGCCTTGTCAGTAATGGCCATTGTTGGATTTTTATTTTACTTGCTAACTATTATTATTTGGTCATCCTATTTGGCACGAAGTACTAAACAATACCCAAAAATATAGTTTCTCTACCGGATGAACATTCATTCCATTATTCCCGTTAACATGCCTGTTCTAGTATGGTGTTAATATAAAGTGATGGTAAGGAGTGGCTGCCAGACACCCCGGAGCGGACTGGATGGAACCTTCATTGTTCATTGTTTCCCAGTAGTCCCAAAAAACATGATATTTTGAGCAGAATGACCTAAAAGGAATATGTAAATTAGAATATAAAATAACACTAAATCAGAAATTTGTTTTATTATTTTCTAAGTTACTAGTTATAATTAAAGAACAAAATCCTGAAATTTTGCAATTTTTGCTCCAGCCGACTGCTTTCTTGGAGGTGAGATGCGACCATCCCATATTGTAAATGAGCATCTTGTGTTACCTATATAGATGTATTCTTTAAGTGATCTTTACAGAGAGAACTTGTTAAGACCCCTATACATAGAATCATAGAATGGTAGAGTTGGAAGGGACCTCTAGGACCATTTGGTCCAAACCCCTGCAAGTGCAGGTTTTCCTAAATCATCCCAGCTATATGTTTATCCAGTTTCCGCTTGAAGATTTCCATTGATGGAGAGCTCACTACCTCCCGAGGTCGCCTGTTTCACTCCCTGACTGCCCTCACTGTCATAAAGTTTTTGCCTAATGTCTAATCTGAATCTCCTTCCTTTTAGTTTCATTCCATTGCTTCTTGTACTTTCTTGTGCTAATGAGAATAGGGTAGTTCCCTGTGCACTGTGACTTCCTTTCAGATATTTGTAGACCGCTATTAAGTCTCCTCTCAGCCTTCTCTTTTGCCAACTAAACATTCCTAGTTCTTTTAGCCGGTCTTCATATCACATGATTTGCAGACCTTCTACCATCTTGATTGCACTTCTCTGGACTTGCTCCAATATATCAATGTCTTTCTTGAATTGAGGCTCAGTATTCCAGGTGGGGTCTGATCAGGACCATTTAAGACCCCTATACACTTTTGATAGCTCTAAGATGTACAATGGTTTGGCCAATTGTTTGGCATACAGCTGTCTAATTTAGAACTCCCACCTACAGATGTGCCTACTTGAGCCACGTCTAGACATTTCTGCCGACGGCTTTGGTTTTAAAGAACAGAAGGCTTGACTGTCAGTAATCAGTCACAGTTGAGGTTCCCCATTCAACTTAGGTCGTCGGCTGAACTCAATATTGGCAAGTTTGGCCAACATTATTCTAATATGTGTGTGGTCCTTAGTCTATTGTGAGAGTTAGTGGCAAGAGTGAAAAATTGCAACCCTCACAATAGACCAAAGGACCACATAGACTTTAGAGTAACGTTGGCTAAACCCTCCAATATTGATCAGTTCAGCTGATGGCCTAAATTTTACGGGGATCCCCAACTGTGAGCAGTTGATTATTGCCAAACCTGTTCTTTAAAAGCAAAGCCGTTGGCAGAGATGTCTAAAAGCGTTTCGAGTGGGCACTCCTGTAAGTGGGAGTTTTGTTTTAGACTGCTGTAAGCCAAAGGTATTGGCCAAACCATTGTACATCTGAGAGCTATCGAAAGTGTATAGGGGTCTTAACGCGTTCTCTCTGTAAAGATCACTTGAAGATTACACCTATATAGGTAACACAAGATGCTCATTTACAATAGGGGATGGTCGCAGCTCACCTCCTCCCCCTACCTGCACATGTCCATTGAAACAAAATAGGATAATTTTCAGCTGTTCAGAGTTTTTATGCAGCCTCATCTACTTTTCAGTGAGCTCTACAGATACTGGGTATTAAAGGGAACCTGTCATCAGAAATTTTGCTTTAAACCTAAATGTTTCCCCCTCTGCAGCTCCTGGGCTGCATTCTAGCAAGGTTCCTGTTGGTTTTTTTGCTCCCTTTTAGACCAAATATAATACTTTATAAAGTTGTACCTTTTTGGGATGCAAATTTTCTAAATCGTCCATGGGGGTGGGCTCTCTGGTGTCCGTTATGTCCATCCTGCCGATTTACGATGTCCCCCAACGAGATTATGGGCGGCGCTGTGATTATCATTGCAAGTGCCCACCCATAATCTAGTGCACGTGCTTTCCTCTCTGCCTCCAGCGTTCTGAGCAAGCGCTGGCCGTAACCGGTGGTGTCCTGCTCCGATCCTCCCATCTATTTCCTGCTACAGGGAAAGATGGGAAAGAGGGGACGTGCGGTCATCTGGCCAGCGCTTGCGCAGAACGCTGGAGGCAGAGGGGAAAGCGCGGGCACTTGCGATGACAACACAGCGCCGCCCATAATCTCGTGCCTGCGCAAACGTCACCAGCGCTCACACTGTGCACGCAGTGCACAGTCCCGCTACAGTGGCACTGCGCATGCGCCGGACCACGGGCTCACTGGGCGGCATCCTGGAAGTATGAAATGGTGCGTTGGGGGACGGCGTAAATCGGCAGGAGGGACATAACGGACACCAGAGAGCCCGCCCCCATGGACGATTTAGAAAATTTGCATCCCAAAAGGTACAACTTTATAAAGTATTATATTTCGTCTAAAAGGGAGCAAAACAACAACAGGAACCTTGCTAGAATGCAGCCCAGGAGCTGCAGAAGTGGAAACTTTTAGGTTTAAAGCAAAATTTCTGATGACAGGTTCCCTTTAAAGTCATAGAAAATATACCGTATATTCATAGAGACTTGGACTTGGCATACACATTTTTCACCATTTGTTTTAAACTCTCCAGGAAATTTATTGCGTTTCCATTGCACTTCTTATTTAGCATAATCATTTATTACAGAACTTATTAATTTCCAATCAACTAAAGGTAGTAAATTTACCATAATTTTTTCTCCATTTCTCAACATTAGGTAATTTGTCGTACTTAAGAGTTGTTTTTCTCCCGTCCTTAATGTTTATGTATAAGTTACTGCATTTTCATCGCTTTTCCAGTTGGGACATATTAATGAATTCTGTTTCTTTGTTCATCTGTTTTTGTATTTTTAATTTTTAATTTATTTTTCCTTCCCTGATGGAGGGGGTCTCATGAATTTATTCTTCCATATGTCTAGATTCACGTTATAGACTTTGACGATGAGAATAACATCATCAATAAGAATGTGCTATTGCACCATGCGGGGGAAATCTGGCAAATCTGCGCTAGCCCAGCAGACAAAAATGTGCTCGCAACCTGCTACAACAAGAGTAAGTCGATCTAATTTGCATCGTAATGAAACTGCAGAAGATGAATAGTATTAATTTGGATTATTCCAAAAAATGTATATGTGAGCATATCCTGATGGATCTGTAGAAAGTCGTCAATCACTTAATGGGGGGGGGTCTGTCGGCAGCTTTGACCTAACTACACAGCTGAATTATTATTTGGAAGACCTGGAAAGGTTAAAACACCTTTCTGGTAGAGCTTAAACGAGAAAGTTGTTTGTTGTTTAGTTTGGTTTTTTTTTTTAATTTTTTTAATTTGTTTGCTTGTTATGATAAGGAAATCTCAGAAAACAGTCTTTAAAGGGGGCTTTACACGCTGCGACATCGCTAGCTAGCGATTGCTAGCGATGTCGAGCGCGATAGCACCCACCCCCGTCGCTTGTGCGACATTTGGTGCTCTCTGCCGTAGCGAACATTATCGCTACGACAGCGTCGCACGCACATACCTTGTCAGCGACGTCGCTGTGACCGCCGAACAATCCCTCTTTAAAGGGGGAGGTGTGTTCGGCGTCATAGCAACGTCACTGCGGCATCACTAAGCGGCCGGCCAATAGAAGCGGAGGGGCAGAGATGAGCGGGACGTAACATGCCGCCCACCTCCTTCCTTCCGCATTGCCGGTGGACGCAGGTAAGTAGATGTTCGTCGTTCCTGCGGTGTCACACATAGTGATGTGTGATGCCGCTGGAACGACGAACAACATCGTATCGGCAGCAGCAATGACATTAAGGAAATGAACGACGTGTCAACGATCATCGTTTTTGAACGATTTTGCAATCGTTGATCATCGCTCATTGGTGTCACACGCTGCGATGTCACTAACGGCGCCAGATGTGCGTCACTAACGACGTGACCCTGACGATATATCGGTAGCGATGTGGCAGCGTGTAAAGCATCCTTAATGCCTCACCTCTATTGTTGAGTCATGCATGTAGCGTCCTTCCAGGAGCCTTCCAGAACCATCACTTGAGCAATGGGAATGGGCAATTGCAGGAAAATGGACCCCATTCACTCTTAAATGCCTAAAATAACAAAGAAAGTTCTCAGACTCCCCAAGCCCAGTGCTGGATCCTAGCCGCTACTTGGGCCTTGGTGTTTTGGCAGCATCAGTGACATCACATTAACAGCACACATCACCGCTGTAGCCAATGGGAGGTAGCAACCGCCTATATTGTAAATGGCTGCTATGTACTGCAGTGGAGGAGGTCCTCTGCAGTGTAAAACCTGAAATGTTTACTATAGGACTTGTAGTTTCACAAGTCTTGTTAAATGTATAATGGGCCAGGTGTAGAAATTGTCAGAGTGCTGGGCGGCTCTGGCTATTCACATACCTCCACTCATGGGTGTGTCTGGTCTGATATATGAGAATGGTTGTTTGGTCACATGGCTGTCTGTGTGCTTGGAAGCAGTTTATTTCCTGGAGGCACCCTGCGTGCAGACCATGTGCGTTTAGAGCTTGCTGCAGACTTCCCTGGAGACACACTGGCTAGAAGCAGCTGGAGTCCTTCTGAGGATCTGGACTGGCAGGAGTCAGTGTCTGAGAGAAAGTCACAGTTCCTGGTTGGTGATCCCAGTGAGGCAGTCTTCCTAAGTGTCCGTTGGAGTCCTGCTCAAGCGCCAGAATTATAACCTTACAAAAGTGGGTTGTTCACTGACCATGGTCAGTGAGTGCACAGTGCTATACCTCAACTGGGATATTACTGTGAGGGATTGTATCCGAAGCCGTGGGGGCGTATCTGCAGATGAAACGGACTGTTTGTCATATATGTTTCTGTAAAGCCAAAAAAATGCACATGTTTGTGTTACTTTGAGCCGCAAGACACTCTTTATGTTGCTGCAGTGCTGGTTTATGTGTTGAATAAACTAACTAGACTGTTGAAATAGAAAACAGTTCCTGTGTGCCTCAATCTAGCAGCCAAGCGAGTGTCCCCCAGTACATTCAGTGATCCCAGCCTCACACCAGTCACTGAGCACATCAGTTGCGTCAAGGTAGACCTCAAGAGCTACCAATCTCAGTGGCTAGCTATCGCAGTAAAGGGTGCTGTCCAAGTGATGTCACCGCTGGAGCCAAAACACTGAGAACAAGGCAGTGGCGGGGATCCTGCATCGAATCTGGGGAGGCTGAGTATTTCCTCTTTTCTTTATTTTAGGTAGTTTAAAGCTTTACCTTTTAAAGTAGAAAACCCCTTTAAGTATTGGGGAATGCCCATTGGACACTTGCGTTAGTTTTGCATAGGTTAAAATATTTGTTGGGTCCAAAATGCCAATAGACTCTTGTTCATATTAAAAGTTATACAAAAAAAAAAGGCACTTCATCTACCCCTAGTGGAGAAAAGATTGTGCATGTGTTACAGTTCGGTACTGTATGTATTATTGGGAAAGTACAATATCTACTAGTACTAACTGTATTTAACTACTAGGCGATACAGTGCTTTGCGAAAGTATTCGGCCCCCCTTGAATTTTTCAACCTTTTTACCACATTTCAGGCTTCAAACATGAAGATAAAAATTTTAATGTTATAGTGAAGAATCAACAAGTGGGACACAATTGTGAAGGTGAACAATATTTATTGCTTATTTTAAACTTTTTTAAAAAATAAATAACTGAAAAGTGGGGCGTGCAATATTATTCGACCCCTTTTAAGTTAATACTTTGTAGCGCCACCTTTTTGCTGTGATTACAGCTGCAAGCTGCTTGCGGTATGTGTCTGTCAGTTTTGCACATCGAGAGACTGAAATTCTTGCCCATTCTTCCTTTGCAAACAGCTGGAGCTGAGTGAGGTTGGATGGAGAGCGTTTGAGAACAGCAGTTTTCAGCTCTTTCCACAGATTCTTGATTGGATTCAGGTCTGGACTTTGACTTGGCCATTCTAACACCTGGATACGTTTATTTGTGAACCATTCCATTGTAGATTTTGCTTTTATGTTTGGGATCATTGTCTTGTTGGAAGACAAATCTCCGTCCCAGTCTCAGGTCTTTTGCAGACTTCAACAGGTTTTCTTCAAGAGTGGTCCTGTATTTGGCTCCATCCATCTTCCCATCAATTTTAACCATCTTCCCTGTCCCTGCTGAAGAAAAGCAGGCCAAAACCATGATGCTGCCACCACCATGTTTGACAGTGGGAATGGTGTGTTCAGGGTGATGAGCTGTGTTGCTTTGATGCCAAACATATCATTTGGCATTGTGCCCAAATAGTTCGATTTTGGTTTCATCTGACCGGAGCACCTTCTTCCACATGTTTGGTTTGTCTTCCAGGTGGCTTGTGGTAAACTGTAAACAACACTTTTTATGGATATCTTTGAGAAATGGCTTTCGCTTTGCCACTCTTCCATAAAAGCCAGATTTGTGTCCTATGGACAGACTCTCCCACCTGAGCTGTAGATCTCTGCAGTTCATCCAGAGTGATCATGTGCCTCTTGGCTGCATCTCTGATCAGTCTTCTCCTTGTTTGAGATGAAAGTTTGGATGGACGGTCATGTCTTGGTAGATTTGCAATGGTATGATACTCCTTCCATTTTAATATGATCGCTTGCACAGTGCTCCTTGGGATTTTTAAGGTTTTGGAAATCTTTTTGTAACCAAATACGGCTTTAAACGTCTCCACAACAGTATCACGGACCTGCCTGTTGTGTTCCTTGGTCTTCATGATGCTAATTGTGCTTTAAACAGAACAATGAGACTATCACAGAGCAGGTGCATTTATACAGAGACTTGATTACACACAGGTGGCTTATATTTATCATTATCAGTCATTTAGGACAACATTGGATCATTCAGAGATCCTCAAGGAACTTCTGGAGTGAGTTTGCTGCACTGAAAGTAAAGGGGATGAATAATATTGCACGCCCCAATATTCAGTTTATTATTTGTTAAAAAAGTTTAAAATAAGCAATAAAGTTCGTTCAACTTTACAATTGTGTCCAACTTGTTGTTGATTCTTCACCATAACATTAAAATTTTTATCTTTGTTTGAAGCCTGAAATGTGGGAAAAGGTTGAAAAATTCAAGGGGGCCGAATACTTTCGCAAGGCACTGTAAGTGACACAGTCCACGGTCCTAGCCACTTAGGTACTCGTGGCTCTACAGTCCTAAGAGGTGCCCCAGGAATCTTTTTCTATATTGCTTCCTATTCCTGCATATTTGGTGCTGGCCAAACAGCTATTTGTATAGATACTGTGCAATATATTGGCGCATAAATTGGAATATAGATGGCAATAACAAAAACTACCATTTATTCAGCTCTGCAGCCACGATTCCATGATGCGGATCCTTTATAGTGCTCAAACTGATGAAAGATCCTCTCACTGCCCGACCTCAGTGTCCAGCCCCGCCCTCTGCACACTCATTGGCTGTCAGTATTCTGCCCCAGCACTGACCTCTCATCGCTCCAGCAAAAATGGGCACATTGGGGTTTGTTTGCGTTTGTGAAGACTGGTACACTAGGGCGCAATTCTACAGGACAGAGCATTGCTACAAGAAGAGGAGCCCTACAGGATAGGCACAAGGATGGGGCACATTACTATAAGATGGGCACATTACTACATTATATGTGCGGTGGATAGGAGGTGTTTGTGCTGTCACAGATGAGAGATCACTGCTCTGTATTTCCAATCATCCTGCATGATCCTGCTTCTCTCATCTGTGACAGGACAATCACCTCACATCCACCGCACATATAATGTAGTAATGTGCCCATCTTATAGTAATGTGCCCCATCCTTGTGTCCATCCTGTAGTAATGTCCCCTTGGGCTCCACTTCTTGTAGCAATGCTCTGTCCTGTAGAATTGCGCCCTAGTGTGCCAGTTTTCACAAACGCAAAAAAACCCCCAAATATAAATCCTTCTCACGTATCCTCGTTCCCTCGGTTTCTTCCTCTAGCGGCAACAGCCCCCTTGATGAACGCTGCCGGTGCAGGGGCAACTGCTGACAGTGCTTTATATCAGATGACTGATTTCCAGGTGCTGTGCAGGGACGCGTTCTGTATACTGCTTCTACAGTGATCTGCTGCTGGCCTCTTATTGGCCAGTGGCTGATCATTGCAGTAGCTGTATACAGAACTCGGCTCTGCAGAGCGCCCGGTAGTCATCTGATATACATCGCTGACTGCATGACCGCCTGCACAGGCAGCGTACAGCAAGGGGGCCACGGGCCTGCACACCACAAGCGGCATTGCTTTATATTAGATGACAGATTCCCGGGCACTCTGCAGAGCCGAGCTCTGTATACAGCTACTGCAATGATCAGCTGCTGGCCTCTGATTGGCAGGCGGCTGATCATCGCTGTATACAGTGCTCCCATCTGCACAGCGCCCGGTAATCCGTCATCTGATATACAGCGCTGACTGCACGGGCCCTCAGCACAGGCAGCGTCCAGCAAGAGCTCCTGCCCCTGACGACGTGACATTACAGGAAGCACAAAATTACAGCAGGAGCAGTCACATGACCGCTCTGAGCCTTGGGAGAGGGACTGACAACAGGACAGGTAGGTAGTCGCCATCTACTTACCTGCCACAATGTAGCCCAATAGTTCAATGACAAGAAAAAGGCAAAATAAGCTGGATAACCCCTTTTTAAGGTTTTAAAAAAAGTATTTATAAGCTAGGGCCTTCACTAGTCGATAGCGCATTGTTTCCCTAGACTAATCGGTCCTCTTTCTATGTTACTGTGTCACTGTGGGCATGATAATGCTGACTCATGGAAATCATGTTATCGCCAGCGCGTGGAAATCTTGCGCATGCTCGCGACTCATTTCAGCAGCGTGATTGCTCTTCTGAAGCTGGGTATACATATCCTGGCTTCAGAGAGGTGCACTGCACATGATCGGGAATGCAGAAGCTGTTCTTCTAATCATGCACAGTTCGCCTTTTTGAAGCTGGGACATGTACACCCAGCTTCAGAAGTGCAGTAGTGCTGCTGAAATGAGCTGCGGGCATGTGCGGAATTTCCAGAAGCTGGTGATGACGCCGGCTTGGAAAGAGAGGTGACTAGTCTGGGGAAACGGCGTCTCATCAACTATTCATAGCACTAATTAGCATAGGAAAACAGAGCTTATAAATACTTTTTTAAACATTGAGTATAGAGAATAACATTATCCAGGGCTGGTTAGGCAGAGAATTTAGTCATACAAATCTGAATGCTGCTGGGTTAGAGAGCAGAGGGGACCTGACTGGTTCCATTTAAATGGCTTAACATTTAAAGGGAACCTGTCACCACTTTTTTGGCCTATAAGCTGCGGCCACCACCACCGGGCTCTTATATACAGCATTCTAACATACTGTGTATAAGAGCCAGGGCGGGGGTATAACATATAAAAAACACTTTATAATACCTAGCAGTCGTGCAGTGGGCCATATTGGCGTCTCCGTTCTCTGGTGCCAGCGCCGCCTCTTTCGGCCATCTTCGTCCTCCTTCTGAACCCTGGGTGCCTGATGCGGCTGCGTCATACACTCGCCGATCCTGCATAGGCGCACTACAATGCTTTGATCTGCCCTGCTCAGAACCTGAATGCCGGCGAGTGTGTATGACGTCGGATCCATCATGCACCGTGGCTAGTGAAGAAGGAGCACGAAGATGGACAAAAGAGGCGGCCCCGGCACCGGATAACGGAGACGCCCATAAGACCCACAGCGCGACTGTTAGGTGAGTATTATAAAGTGTTTTTTATGTTATACCCCCGGCCTGGGCTCTTATATAGAGCATTCTAACATGCTGTATATAAGAGCCCGGTGGTGGTGGCCGCAGCTTATATGCCAAAAAAGTGGTGACCGGTTCCCTTTAACCACTGCCATCAATACTGAATATACTAATGTTGCTTTGCAGTGCTTGGGTCCTAGACCCCACCAAGGATCATCTGCAAGGAGTGTGTATGTCCTCCTTTTTTGTGTGGGATTCTTCTGAGTTCTCCAGTTTCCTCCCACACTCCAAGTCATCCTGATAGGAATATAGGTTGTGAGCCCTACTGGGGACAGTGATGAGGATTTCTGTAAAGCACCATTAATTATGATGTTACTTTTGAAAGAAAGCATAGCAAATAAATACAATCTTGCCATTTTCTTGGAGATTTCCCAAACTTATTTTTAGGGACCAAATCAGTTGTGAAGTGGCTTGGAAGGACCTGAAAATTACAGCTACCCCACAAGTTATTCCACTTTAAGGCCCTGTGCGCATGCTGCAGATTTACCGCGGATTTGCTCCAGAAAATGTGTCTAACATTTCTGCAGTCATTCCCCAGCAAATCCTATGGGTTTTAAAAAAAATTCTGTGCGCACACTGCGTTTTTTTTATACCTGCGGATTTACCTGCAGATTTTCCGCTGCGGAATTAATGAGCATGTCACTTCTTTTCCGCAAGTACCTGCTGTTTTTGCCTTAGATAATGGTCCAGTCCGCAGATACCAACCTGTGGAAAATCCGCGGTAAACCGTGATAAAACCACATGCGGATTTCGTTGCGGTTTTGGTGCAGGATTCTTTAAGAGGGTCTGGATTTTCCTTAAGAAAAAGGCACTTTTTAGTGCGCACATAGCCTGAAAACGAAAGATATCAAAGTATTCAAAACCGCTTTCAGGACGTTTCTTGAAACTATTCAGTTGCTTCAAAATAAAGGTGAAATTTACAAAAAAATTTTTTTTTATATTTTTGGCAGATTTTCAGTTCTACTTAATCTCTTTCTAACACAGCAGGTGATACCAGAGAAATGCAGCTCATCATTTATTACCCAGATTTTGCATTTTTGAGCAATTTCCCATATGTGGCCCTACTGTGCTAATTGACTAGAAAACAGATCACAAAAATGAAGAGAACCTTGTACATCTTGTGGGCTTCATTTTCCATATGGATATTTTTAGGTATCATTTCACGTTTGCAGAGGGGGGTGAGACATAAGAAACCCCTCCAAAGTACAACACCCCTCAAATAATTTAGTGTAGTGAGCATTTTAGACCTCACTGGTGTTTTTTGTAGAATTTTTTTTTTTTATTGAACAGTAAAAAAATGAACGTTTACTTTTTTTTTTTCAATAAAATTTAGTTTTAGCTCAAATTATTTCATTTTCACGTGTAATAATAAAATGAAAAAATACCTAATTAGCAATCTGTTACATAATTTTTCCCAAGTACGGCTTAAAGGGATTCTGACAGCAGGATTTCACCCAGCAAACTGCGTATATATGCATCTGTAGCTCTTTTAAAGACCAGTCCAGCAATATTTTTACATGACCAGTTCTTTCCTCCATCACTGAGAAATGAGAGTTTGAATTGATATAGAAATTAGGCTGAAGAGCTATTTGTAGATCTGAAGCCTCCATCACTCCAGCTCTATTCTCTGCCCATTGCAGCCTTCTCTTGCTTGAATGACGGCCTTTAAGATTTTAGACTTCAGGTACAGGAGCCATCGGAGGAGGTGGTGATGGAAAGGAATAGAGCTGGAGTGACGGAGGCTTCAGAGCTACAAATAGTTCTTCAGGCTCATTTGCATTTCTTTTCAAACACTGATGTCTTAAGGTCCAGTCACACATAACGAGATTGTGAACGAGATCGCTACTGCGTCACAGTTCCCGGATCGTTGCTGAGTCATTGGTGAAATTGTATGTGAGGTGTCAAATACACCGACTTTAGGAACGAGCATGCGACCTGTATAATGATCTTGTAAATCGTCGGGACCCTGTCATACAACAGCTGTGGTAACGATTCCAATCTCGAATAGGGGCGTAGTGAAACACAGTGAGCCACGTAGGCGTGCATTTGTGTCGCCTTTTCCACACCCCTCCGCTCCGATTGGTGGCCAATACTGCGTTCTGATTGGGTGGGTGGTCGGGTCTAAAAGGTAACTTCTGTATCGCGTCATCGTTTGTCACTTCTTTTGAGGTTTGCTTTGAGAATAGAACCTGCGACTCCACCCTGATTCATTCGTACTTTGTACCCGGTTGCTTGCTTGCTTTTCGGATCAAATCTGCATCTGCACCCGGATTCATCCCTCCTTTGTTCCCGAGTGTTTATCAGCGCCAACCAATCGGTGCAGAGGAGGCGCGGAAACGGGGACGCAACTACACGCCTACGTGCCACACTAAAGTTCTAATCTAGGTCGTTAACGAAATCGTAGGTAGGTGTCAAACATACAGATCCATCCTGGACTCCAACGAGCCAAAAATGGCCCAGGCTGTTCAGCATCGACCAACGATCTGACAGCAGGGGGCGGATCGTTGGTACGTGTCAAACATGACGAGCCCGCTCGTAAAGTCGTTGTTGCGTCACAGAAACTGTGACATAGCAACAATCTCGTTCACAATCTCACTATGTGTGAAGTGGCCCTTAGTAACAGAGGAACAAACCGGCCATGTAAAGGTATTGCTGGAATTGTCTTTGTAAGAGCTACATGCACATATAAATAGTTTTCGATGTGAAATCCTACTGACAGATTTGCTTTAAACTGCTGATTAGGCACGAAGCAGAGCTGGAAATGGAAGGAGTCTAATTTAGCTTTTGCAGAGTGCTCTACGGGAATTGTTTTTTTTAGGTGTCATTTTGGCTTTTAAATGTATGTAAAGTATCCCTAGGCTAATGATATTGGGGTATAGTTAGTAGTTTTATTTTGTGTTTTACGGGTATGTAATTTCATGTGTAGTCCTAAATATGCAAACTGTAGGAATAGATTAGGGCATAATCATATCTATTGGGGGGGAATGAAAAAGGAAGAGCAGTTCTGTCATTAAAGCCATGTGCGCACGTGTGCTTTTTTCCTGCGTTTTGGCTGCTTTTTAAACTGCACTGTGTCATTGACAAAATGCATGTGTTGTGCTTCCCCAGCAAAGTCTATGAGAAGACAGAAAATTCCATGCGCACGTTGCTTTTTTTAGGCAGGGTTTTATTTGTCAAATATTTTTCAAAATCATTTTGGTTGCATTTTCCACCCATTGAAATGAATGAGGTGTGTCAAAGCGCAACCAAAATATTTAGCTGTGCGCTTGCACTGCATTGTGGTTGCATTTTGGATGCGTTCTTGTCAACAAAAACGCAGGTCTTTCGGTCTCTTTCTTTGTTGGTCTGTCTCTCTCTTTCTCTCTCTCTCTGTCAGTGTGTCTCTCTTTCAAATCTCTCTGTGTCGGTCTCTCTCTGTCGGGGTCTCTCTCTCTCTCTCTCTCTGTGTCTGTCTGTGTCGGTCTCTCTCTCTCTCTGTGTCTGTCTGTGTCGGTCTCTCTCTCTCTGTCGGTGTGTCTCTCTCTCGGTCTCTCCCTCCGCCATACTCATCGATCACCGGCTCGGCGCTGCACGACCGTCACACTGTACTCACGGCTTCTCATCTCATCTTCACTGCTTCCCCCGCCCACCGGCTCCTATGATTGGTTGCAGTCAGATGAGCCCCGACGCTGAGGGCAAGTATTCTCAGACTAAGGAGGCCTATCGTTTTTAGGCTGCCCCCCCATCCTAAAAATATCAGCCAACAGCTGCCCGAAATTACTGCGTCCATTTGATGCAACAGTCCCGGGACCTTACACGGCTCTTCCCCAATTGCCCTGGTGCGGTGGCAAACTGGGTAATAAGGAGTTAATCACAGCTCATAGCTGCTACTATAAGCCCTAGGTTAATCATGACAGGCGTCTGAGACACCCCCCATGATTAACCTGTAAGTGAAAGTAAATTAACACATACACCCAAAAAATCTTATATTTGGAATAAAAGGCAAAAAAAATTCCTTTTTCACCACTTTATTAACCCACCAAACACCCCTTCAGGTCCCACAACGCTTTCAGCCCTGTTACATCGGAAGCTGACAGCGAGCAACCATAAAGCACAACCGCTCACTGTGCGCTCCACGCAGCAACTGAAGGGAATTGCGCTATCAGCGGTGACGTCACTCAGGTTACCCGCGGCCACAGCTGGAGTCCTCCACCTGTGACAGCAAGTCGCCTGAGTGACTGAAGTGAGCCGCGCGATCAGCGGGATGTCACTCTGGTGATTTGCGGTAACAGGTGAGTACCTTCCCAGTGACCACAAATCAGGCAGCGAGATGACAGTGAACTCGGGTGAACCTCTGACCTCACAGCTACGGACCCTGCACTACTGCTTGTGTCCTGGCACTGACCTCCAAGGCTCACCCGAGTTCATTCTCATCGCATGGCTCTGTCTGCTGTTTGCGGGCAGTCATGCTATCTATTCTTTCTATCTATTTTTTCTATCTCTACCTCTATCTATGTATTCTATCTATCAATTCCTACCCTATCATATTCTATTTCTCCTTTAAAAACGCAGTGTGCAAAATGCAGGGAAAACGCATGCGTTTTCACCGCAATTTTTTTTGTCAAACGCAGTGTTTACATTTGTCAAAGTCTGCCAGAGGGCGCACTTTTTTTGTCAAATCCAGAACGCAGTGTGCGGACATAGCCTAAAGGGGTTGTTTGGTCTGGAATGAAAAGTCTGCAGTCACTCTGTGTGACTGCAGACTTGTGAATTCTCCCAGCGCACACACTGTGCGCAGAGAGGAATTGCCACTGTCCAAGCCGGGAACGACATCTGTGGCACCCTGACCTTGTCCTGACCACCACTGAGTACTGCACCCATGCTGGGTCAGTACAAACAGGTATCCCTGATGGCTGAGTAAGGTGTGAACACACAGGCACACTTTGACCAGGACACAGACAGACAGACAGACAGACATTAGAGGGGACCCGTGGGCAGACCCAGGGAGGGGGGGCGTAGCCCTTGCATCTCAGTTAGTGTGGTGCGGTAGTAAAGCTGGTGGGAGGTTGTGCAGTGGCAGTCAGAGGAGAAGGAGTGGAGCAGCCGTGTCTGAAGTGTAGGGTGTAGGAGCGGAACACTGTCAGACCCTGCACGTGCAGTGGCTGCTGATGGGGGAGAACATTACCACACAGTTTCTCTGAAAGATGCCCGAATAGAGGGAGAAGTACGGAGTCGAGTACGGGAACTCCTGGTGATAAATGCACACATGGGGTACAGGCCCCTAGAGCCAGACATCCATTTAGTGGTCTGGTAAAGCCTGCAGGTGGGGTGGACTAGAGGTCCCACACCAACCAACACAGAGCCCGCTGCATCAACAGCAACGAGGGGGCCCATAAGGAGGATCGAGCCTGGAGCCATCTTATCCTTGGTCCACGCTGTCAGCAAACGGGTCAGAAAGGGGAGAACGGCAGCAGCGACTTCCCTGGGCGCATCCTGCAGTACTTTAAGTCAGGGGTGGTCCAAAACAAGGTGCTAGGAAGGCGAGTCACCAGTCATTCTTACATCAGCATGAAGGATACCTGGTTCCACCTGGTCTATGACCGTGTTGCCCGGGTTGCCTCACTCTACCACCAAAAAAGTGAGTAAAAACCCTCAAAGACATTCCTAGACTGTGTGTAAGTTCTTCTGCGACCTGTGGTACTACACACCTACACCCGAGCCACTGGGGCCAGCCTCACTCTCGGGAGGCCCTAACATCAGGCTGCATCTATCATCAGCCCCAGACGCTTGCTAAACTGCAGTGGCGGTCACCCACTGACCGCAATTACCGAGAGTGGCATCACAAATCCTATTGAAGTTAACCCGACTTACCTGTGGCCAGAAGATTCCCAGTACGTGAAGATCCTGCGGCGTCCCTGGAGGCGGAGAGAAGTCCCTGAAGACCCTGAGACGACCTGCGGGTATTGGGGCTTCATACATTCACATGACCACAAGTATGTGATATGTGCACTCCTGGTCAGAACCCAAATATCGGATGAGGTGAGGCACGGCATCACTCAATATGAGCCTCGAGCTGCTCCCCTTTGATTGGTTCTGTCCTGAAGTATACATATCACATACTTGCGGTCACATGGAGTGACTGTAGACTTTTTGTTTTAGACCAGACATCCCCTAAATTTTAGCTTTTTTCTTTTCTTAGTATCAAAGGCAATTACCAGTCTTGCGGCGCTCCTGCTACCAATGGTGGAACATATTAGATGATTTTCGGTCATATGACTGGACCAATATACAAAGAAGTAAAGAGATATTTTATTTGTACATCAAAATATGGTTAATTATACAACGCGTTTCGGCTCTGATGTTTTATCCTTCAGCCTTCTTCAGGTATAATTGAGAGAAAAAAAAGATGTTTACACAATAATAATTTTTTTTTTATACCCCATATTCTGAGAGCTATTACATTTAGCTATATGTGCTCTCATTTTATTTTTTTTCCAGCACTGGGGGCCATTTCTTACAGTGCAATTTTAGGTTATTTTCAACTTTTTGATTGACTTTTATTCATTTATTAGATAGATGAACATAAGGCCCAACAATTTTGGCATTTTTTTTTATATGTGTTTTTTTTTTTTTTTTTTTTTTTTTTTTTTACAGCTTTCACGATTTGATGAGTGATTATGATCATTTTGACATTTTAGTTGTTACAGGCACTGCAATAACAATATTAAATGTGTACTTTTTTCTTTTTTTCAGTGCATTTTTATTTTAACTGTTTTTCATGCTCTGTGTATACTAGGCCACAAGAATAAGCTTTGGATAAGGAGCTGGACTTCATTTTCCCACAAACCAAAGACGGAGCTGATCAGCTGGAGATAAGCCCCTGTGTTTTCAGCAAGATTTCTACAAAACTGACTGTTTCAGGATCATATAGAAAATGCTGCAGACTAACGAGGCGAATCATCAATATTTTCGCACAAAAACTGTTGTAAAAAAAACTTATGGCAAAACTTTTGCAACGTTTCATTGTGGAGTTATGCAAAGATTCTGTTCCTTTTTCAGTGTTTTTCACCTTATCAAATGAATGGAAGAAATAAAACATGCAAAAAAAATGTGCGTTATGTTTTGAAGCTTTTTTTCCTGCCAACACTCTAGAGTTTGCAGCAGAATAATATGCTGCAAATTCTAAACTTGTGCACACAGCACAACCGTCAATACTGCAATACTTGGTCTACAGACTTTCCTAGGTCCTGAAATTGTCTTGTTGAAATCCAGCTGAGAAAACCATAGCTTACCTCTGCTGATCAGCTTCTTCTTCGGTTTCTGTGCTCCTTATCCATCGGTCCAGACTTGACAATCTTGGGGCCAACTCTACACAGCAGGAAGGATTCTGCTGCAGCCAGTTGTCTTACAGCCACACTCAGGAAAGTGAGGAGGACATGGCTGAGCTCCTGAGGATCGGATTTATTTTTTTTTTAATAAATATTTTTCTGTTTTAATTGCAATATGAAACATATATGGATCAATCAAAAGGAGTAGATTAAATATGTGTATGTATATATTTCCACCGATTCTTCTTTTTAACTCTTTATCTTCTGAAACCTTAAAGGGAACCTGTCAGGTCCAATATGCACCCAGAGCCATGAGCAGTGTTCTAGATGTATATTGCTAATCCCTGCCTAACCATCCCTGTATACACTAGCATAGATAAAGAGATCTTTAGAAAACGTATTTCTAAAGATCTTTTACCGTATGCTAATGAGCGAGAACACTAGTCCCCTGGGCGTTAGTTCCCCGGCCAGATTCCCCCATTAGCATGTTAGTACGTCCCTGTGGGCCCCTGTTTATGTGCTATCATGCTAATGAATATGCTGCGTCAGAGGATGATCTCCCTCACCTCTCCGCCGTCATCGCGTCTGACGAGGGATTTCAGCTCAGTGCTCATTACCCTGGAGTTTGGGTCATGCGCACTACTTCAGTTTGAAGCCAGGATACGTACACCTGGCATCATAGTGCGCATGACCCAAACTCCGGGGTAATGAGCACTAAGCCGAAATCCCTCGTCGGACGCGATGACGGCGGAGAGGTGAGTGAGATCATCCTGTGATGCTGCATATTCATTAGCATGTTAGCATGCCCACAGGGGTGTACTAACACATGCCAATGGGGGTGACTACCCAGGGAAACTAACGCCCAAGGGACAAGTCACTGCGCTCATTAGCATATGGTAGAAGATCTTTAAAAAATACTTTTTCTAAAGATCTCTTTATCTATGCTAGTGTATACATGGATGGTTAGGCAGGGATTAGCAATATACATCCAGACCTGCTTGTGGTTCTGGGTGCATATTGGACCAGACAGGTTCCCTTTAATAAACACAAAACCGTAGTATTTTGAAAATACATTCGTACAAACTTTTGACTTTTAAAATATAATACTGAAAATAGTGAGGGGAAGAAAAGAGGAACAAAGGAGAATGGAGAGAAAGGTGCCTGACATGGAGTAAAATTCTTTACCATAGGCAGGATTTGGTAAAGGCAGGTTATCAGCAGGTTTTTGCTATGTAATCTGAAGTCAGCAGGAGATGGGGGCCAAGACATAGATTTCAGCGATGTGTCATTTATTTAGCTGCGTAATGTTGTATACTTACAGTGAAGGTTTTATCACAATGACATTGTCATTGCTGTGAATAGTTGTCTAGTGCCAAGTCATCTAACCACGATGTCATCTCTGATAAACAGCTCACTGTCAATAGACCCTGTACACATAAAGCTGTGGTTGTTGTGGGCCTAGCTTTCTGAGCTCTGCTACATGTTACATCTAAGAACTCTGGTGGTATCACAACTGCTGCACCCTGTAAACTAAGTGATGCATCGTTGGAATCGGGATCTCTTTTCCTAAATTAAGCTGCTCAGATGACTTATCAGAAACTTGCTGACAGATTCCCTTTTAAAGGGAACCTGTAACCGGAATTTTCCCCTCAGCTGTGGCCACCACCAGTGGGCTCTAATATACTGCATTCTAGAATACTGTATATAAGAGCCCAGGCCGCTGTGTAGAACGTAAAAACACCTTTATTATACTCCCCTAGAGGGCAGTCCAATGAGATGGGCATCTCCGCTATCGGTCCGGCGCCTCCTCCATCTTTTCCAATCGCTGTCCTCTTTCCCAGCCCGTGTAGATGACGTGTCCTATGTCATCCAGAGTCCTCCATTGCGCTCCTGCATATGCGCATTTTGATGTACACTGCTGAGGGCAGAGGAAAGTACTGTAATGCGCAGGTGCAAGGTCAATACCCGCCCACGCATGCGCTCTACAATATATCGATTTGCCCTCAGCCGGGCAGATCAAAGTGCTTGTGCGCAGGAGCACAATGGCGGCCTCTGTGTGTATGACGTAGGATGCGTCATCCACTTGGGCATGGGTAGGAGGACTATGACTGCACAAGATGGATGAGGCATCGGACCTGAGAGCAGCGAGCCCAACGGACCGGACTGCCCCATAGATGAGTATTCTAAAGGTCTTTTATACGTTATATAGAGTGGCCTGGGCACTTATACACAGTATTCTAGAATGCTTTATATAAGGGCTCACGTTTAAGTGCAAAACAATAACAGTGCAGTGATTTGTCGAGTATCTGCATAGCTCATCATATGCTAAATATTTGCAAGTCAAATATATGTATAAGATAGCCAAGATTTTTGTCAGCGGCATTTATTAGGTTAACATCTGCTCCACTCACTACTTTCAGAGCCAGATGATGGCTGAATAACTCAGCCATCATCTGCTTGGAAACCTGCAAGCTCAACTTGTAAGCATACATCAAAGTCAGGGAGCCAGTATGTACCATACCAGGACGTCATATGTCTCTAAGGGGTTAAGAAAGTGAGATGGTACAGGGATCGGCAGGATATGAAAATGATATAGTAATTTTGCCAAGAGACTTTGCCTTTGTCCCATATTTGTTATAGTAGAGTTTACAGAGTGATTGAATCTGTATATTCGCTAATTACTGTCAAAGTTTGCGGCCAACTCGATGCCTAAGTAATCAGGCTGGTCAGTGGCCCGCAAGTTGGTCAAAGGCCTATTGAAAATGAAAATTTTGTTTCAACTGTGTTATGAGAAGATGGAAAGGGAAATATTTAGGGGATGGGATTGTCACTGACTGATCTCAAGGCCGGTAAGGCCGGTTTCACACATCCGGCTTTTCGCCGGTTTACCGGATCCGGCGCTCTCCCATACAGTGACTACAGTACAGTGACAGCGCAACGAGCGCCGGTCACATGCTGTCATGTGACCGGCGCATGTGACCCGGAAGATACAGCGCTGTCACTGTACTGTATTGTCTGTACGGGAGAGCGCCGGATCCGGTAAACCGGCGAAAAGCCGGATGTGTGAAACCGGCCTAAGTCAATCAAACGTAAATAAAATTTATAGCAGAACGGGTAGTGAAAGTGGGGGTAAGAGAGAGTGGGTTATCATCAGCAAACATAAATAGTTGATGTAAAACTGATGCTCCTAATTAATGTTTGTGCATTTTTTCTGTTCCTTTGAGAACTTGATGGAGATGTGCGTGGTCTGTAATGAGGTCGAAGTTTTTCTATTGCATCTTTAGGCCCTGTGCGCACACTGCGTTTTTACCCGCATTTTTTTTTTCAGTTTTGCTACAGAAATTTCTTGAGAAAATGGTTGTAATCTTTCTGCGACATTTCCCAGCAAAGCTTATGGAAAAAAAATATATATCTGCGTGCACACTGTTTTGTTTTTTTTTTCTCAAGAACATTCTTTCTTAAGAATTTCTTGAGAAAAGAATGTGCATGTCACTTCTTTTCTGCAGGTACCTGCGGTATTTTACCCCATTGACTGTAATGTAATCATGAAATACCGCAGGGAATAATGCAGGTAGCAAATTATGTGCGTTTCATTGCGTTATTTCCCCGGTATTTTGCGTTTTTCGGGACATAATGTTCATCTCTGCCTGCGTTTTGCAAGGAAGTGGTGTCATTAGGAGAGGAAGAGGAAGTTGAGCAGAGAGTAAACACACACAGATCACACTCACGCATACATATATAATGCACATAGAAATCAAACGTACATATTAAAAATAAAAAACGGAAAAAAAAGTGGGCTCCGCCGTATTGTTACCATCTAGCCAAGGTAAGCACCCTTCGGAGGCCCGGTATTCTCAGGCTGGGGAGGGCGAGGGCCAAGATTATTACCCCCCCCCTCTCCCGCAGCCAGGAATATCAGCCTGCAGCTGCCCCGAGAATGTTGCATCCATTATGCGACAGTCCCAGCGTGTTACCGGCTCCTCCTGTTGCCGTGATGCGGTGGCAATCGGGGTAATAAGGAGTTAATGGCAGCCCATAGCTGCCATTAAGTCATAGGGTAATCATGGCAGGCGTCTATGAGACACCCCCAATGATTAACCTGTAAGTAAAGTAAATAAACACATACACCCGAAAAATCCTTTATTTGAGATAAAACACAAAAAAGCCCCCTCTTAAACTACTTTATTACCCCCCCCCCCCCAACACACAGCTTGGACGTAATCCACCGAGGTCCCACGACGCTTGCATAGTGATCCAGCGGCATCTGAAACATAGTACTTAATGCAGCTTCGTTCAGAGAGCAATGCTGCAGGGATAACTCCAGGACATTTCTCACAGTCGGTGATGTCAACACAATACTCTGGGGAGGGGGGGGGGGACACAAACATCATAAATAAAGCTGTAATATCTCCCTCTATTATCTATCTATCCCTATATTCTCTATCCCTCTATCTATCCCTCTATCTATCCCTCTATCTATCTATCCCTCTATCTATCCCTCTATCTATCCCTCTATCTATCCCTCTATCTATCCCTCTATCTATCTATCCCTCTATCTATCTATCCCTCTATCTATCTATCCTTCTATCTATCTATCCCTCTATCTATCTATCCCTCTATCTATCTATCCCTCTATCTATCTATCCCTCTATCTATCTATCCCTCTATCTATCTATCCCTCTATCTATCTATCCCTCTATCTATCTATCCCTCTATCTATCTATCCCTCTATCTATCTATCCCTCTATCTATCTATCCCTCTATCTATCTATCTATCTATCCCTCTATCTATCTATCCCTCTATCTATCTATCCCTCTATCTATCTATCCCTCTATCTATCTATCCCTCTATCTATCTATCCCTCTATCTATCTATCCCTCTATCTATCTATCCCTCTATCTATCTATCCCTCTATCTATCTATTATCTATCTATTTAGCAGAAAAAAATGACACTTTTTTTTTTTTTTTTCCAATGTGCTTTATTGCATTGAATGCATAAAACACATGTACCAACCCGCTGAAAAACCGCGGTAAAAACGCATGCAGTTTTCGGTGCGTTATTGGTGCGTTTTTTGACCGCAAGTGCGGTAATCTTTCAGACTCAAGAAATTTCTTGAGAAAAATCTTTTTTCCAGTGTGAACAGGGCCTTATCCTAATTATTTTTACAAATTCCTAAATGATGTCTGAACCAAGCTACATTCCACACACTGTTGTACTCGCAGATACCTTAACCCCTTCCTATTTTAGAAAGTGAATTATGCCCAGAAAGAGGGTCCACATGTGTGGAGGGGGCTCAGGAGTTAAAAGGGTGGTCCACTACAAAGCATAGCGGCCACATTGATGTAAAGCTGTGACAGGAGGCTTTTTCTAAATACCTTCTGTTGTCCATTCTGCCTTTGAGTGGCGCTATCGCTGTCTGCTCATTCCCATCACGTGACCCGAGCTGCAGTGACCTGTGATGTTCAGTAATGCCACGTCAAGTGCCAGAATTGGAAGTTGACCTGGCATCACCGAGGCAGGACCTAGTCTCCGTGAGTGACTGGGCTGTGGATAGAGTTTCATCGCACGTTACAGCCCAGCATCTCACGCGCACTCTCCTTCACTGCAGAGCACTGCACGCACGAGCAATGCTGGGCTGTGATGTGCGATGAAACTCCGGCCACAGCCCAGTCACTCAGAGACTTGGGCCCGCCTCGGTGATGCCGGGTCAATTTCCAGTTCCGTTGACCTCACTGGACATCAGAGGTCACCGCAACAAGGCTCACGTGATGGAGGATGACCAGAATGCAATAGCGTCACTCGCAGGCAGAATGGACAACAGAAAGTATTTAGAAAAAGCCTTCTGAGCCACTTTGCTTTTTAGTGGGCCACCTCTTTAAGTTCAGATTATTTTTTTTCCCCATTATATCAATAGAAAAAAATGTTTTGTATTGCCGCAATCCTATTGACCCTGAGAATCATATTTCTAGATCATATTACTATACAGTGTGACCCCCCCACCCAAAATTAAAAAAAAACAATGATGGAATTGGATTTTGTTCTTCATTTCACGTGGAATTTTTTTTACTAATTTCTCAGTACATAATAAAATTGATGATGGCAAGCAAAACTAAAACTCGTAACGCAAAAAACGAGCCCTCGCGTATGTCTGTGTCAGCCGAAAAAAAAAAAAAAAAATTACGACTCTTGGAAGAAGGTGAGGAACAAACGAAAGCGTAATAAGTGAAAAATGCCTTGGTCCCTTTAAAGGGTTAAAGAGCAGAAAAAATGAGAATAGCCCCGCACAACCAGGTTTACCTTGCTGGGTGGTCTCACAGGTAAGTAGGAAAAGACCTGGGCTCCACGTGTTCACAGCTCAGGAGTGCTCGTCCAGACAAACAGACAGGAGTCCAGAGAATGTCCAATAAAGACATAGAAGAAAAGGACCGCACAATCCAGACGCCAAGTGAAGTTTCTTTATTCCCAAAAGTGCAGCATAAAAAGCAGGACAGGAGCTGAGTGCAGGCTCCCAATAAGGACGACGGCCGTTTCGCGTTGGTGTACGCTTCGACTGGTCCACCTTTGGTCAAAGCGTACACCAACGCGAAACGGCCGTCGTCCTTATTAGGAGCCTGCACTCAGCTCCTGTCCTGCTTTTTATGCTGCACTTTTGGGAATAAAGAAACTTCACTTGGCGTCTGGATTGTGCGGTCCTTTCCTTAAAGGGTTAATCTCTTTAGAGTCTCAAGATTAGATTTTTTTTTTCTCTAAGCCTTTTTCTTTTTTTCCTTCTTGTATTGTTTTACTTTTTTTTTTTTTTTTTTTTATGCCGACACAATTTGCAATATCTAAAATTCTCTTTGAGGTTTTAATGGGTTTTTATCCCTTTTCTTTCCGTTGAGGTTACGTGAGCGCACAGAATAGCCACCGCATAATGACAAGGAGACTCTTGGCGTAGACAAGAAGCGAGATGGCCCTAGCGAGTGCAGGAGAAGTTTTGTGACAGATGAGGTCAATTTTGCCAACAGCCTGAAAGAATATTTCACCTCAGTATTCATGAGGCAGGCCGGATTTAATATCCCACTGACTAGGATAAATTATTCAGTTGAGGAAGGTGAAATGCCAAAAGGACTGTAGATCATTCCAGAATGGAGTATTTAGGAAATTAAACAATGAGACTCAGACGATGCCTCGAACCAGGAGAAACAAAAAAAAGGTCCTTTTTTTCCCATGGCTGTAAAATTGTACTTTTCAGATGTTTACCGGGTACACATTATTCACAACATGTAGTAAAGTGTTACTTTACTGGGAAAGGAAAATTCTTGTAGTCATTTATTTTTTATGTTTAAATATTTTAGCCATTTTTATTAACATTTGTATAGACCCATTATAGCTGCTGTACTGGGTTATTGTAATATTGCTGTCCTTTAAAGGGGGTTGTCCACTACTCGAACAACCTGTTACAGGTGTGTCATGGGTGACTGACAGTCATGTGGTTTCTGGCAATAGAAGGTCACAGCGTTTGGCTGCGCAGAATACTCCCTGACTTTCTATTGTTCCTGCTGTTAGTATTTATTACATTAGGTAGCTATCTTGCTGGGTTTGCATCTCTTCACCTTTAAAACCCAGCGGAGCTCTCCTTCCATTCAGCTGCTGATTTTCAGTATTCTCCATGTGCTTAAATACTCTTATCTTCCCTGACCTTGTGCTGGGGATATTATTCATTTAATTAAAGCTCTGGTTGCAAGCAGGTGGCTTGTACTCATCTGTAGTATCATGGCTGAAACTTTACTGAATTTCTACCTGAGTCATCTGTGGATAAGTAGTTCATGCATTTCACCCTGTGTCCTCTTTTTTGTTTTCTTTTGTGTTTAGTAGGGTTGCCGAAGAACTTATCCCATCCATTTACTATTTAGGGCCCATCACTAGGGATACCTAGGGTCAGGTATCTGGCTCAGTGCATAGGTGCGGAACCTATTTAAAGTGGTGAGGGACCCCAGGGATAAGTGGTAGGTTTGGTCAGGGGTCACTATCTCCCCCTTCCCTAGACACAGGATTTCCCTTTCACCATTCGCTTGGTACTTCCCTGTATCTATCATATACTATTTTCATTACCTTAAAACCATTAACTTTATTAACACATATGCCACAAACAAAGTACATACATTTATTTTTGTGATAAGAAATTATAAGAAGAAAGGTGGGAATTGTATACGTCTTACTCTCACCCTTCCTATCATAGGGGGGTCGGCGTCCTAATTGGTCATGATGCCCCCGTTCCTCGTCGACTATAATCCTATGCTGACCCTTCACTCACTCTCGTATATAGCCCGTGTTCCTATGTATAAGTGGGTAAGGTGTAACACCCAAGATAAAGCCCACAAGGATAGTTGGTGCAAAGAGTTATATACATATAAAGATTATGTCCGTCACTATTCATCCGTCATAATCTATTGGGGATGGGCCTGACTAAGTCGACTATCGGTAAAATTATGATTATTTACTTGTGCTGTATTTTTTGTCCAGGATTCATTCTACACATTTCGCCCCTTTGTTAGCAATTGGGGCTCATCAGGGGTATATCAACATGGATCCTTGACTTTGAAAGCGGACACCCACAAAAGGTACATATCGTTACCTGGGGATCACCATCATGATATAATCAGAGGACTTAAAATTATCTTGTGGACTCTGGTGTATAAGGATCAGAAATTTTAGGAATGAGTGCTGGATGCACGGAATCTACTTTTGAGGCACAGGAGTCTGAATAGAATACATGCAGGTTTTACAATTGGCAGCATTTTTTCAGGTGCATCAAGTGGTGTATTAATGATCCTGGAGGAGGAACTCCAGTATCTGGTGGTCCTATATATATCTTAATAAAAATGGTTTGAAGCTGTTATTTCAAAGTCAAGGATCCATGTTGATATACCCCTGATGAGCCCCAATTGCTAACAAAGGGGCGAAACGCATAGGGTTAATCCTGGACAAAAAATACAGCACAAGTCAATAAACATAATTTTACCGATGGTCGACTTAGTCATGCCCATCCCCAATAGATTATGATGGATGAATAGTGACGGACATAATCTTTATATGTATACTCGCTGTAGTACCCGGGCGTTGCCCGGGATTGTAACGGTCTCACTCCCAGTCTCTGTGTGTGTGTTGCTGTCTGTCTCTCTGTCTGTCTCTTTCCTTGTCTGTCTGTGTGTATGTCTCTGTCTGTCTGTTTCTATCTCTCTGTATTTGTATCAGTCTATCTGTCTCCATCTCTGTGTCTGTCTCTGTGTGTCTGTCTGTCTCTCTCTTTGCCCATCTGTCTCTTTGCCCGGGCTGTCTCTTTGCCCGGGCTGTCTCTTTGCCCGGGCTGTCTCTTTGCCCGGGCTGTCTCTTTGCCCGGGCTGTCTCTTTCCAGGGCTGTCTCTTTCCAGGGCTGTCTCTGTCTTTTTCTGTTTCTCACACAAGCTTTTTATACTAACAGTTTATTTTGTTCCTATAGCAACCACTTACAGTTGGTATTAATAGCTATAGCTCCCACCTCCATTCACTTTAATGGCGGCAGGATTTTTGGCGAGTAATTGTGAAGCGCGGAGTTAAATTTTGCCGCCCAAACATAGTCTATGACGTACCCTGGGTCACATGGGGTGTCTGTGCAAAATTTCGTGATTGTAAATGCAACGGTGCCGATTCCTTTAGCGGACATACATACATACATACATACATACATACATACATACATACATACACACACACACACACACACACACACACACACACACACACACACACACACACACATACATACATACATACATACATACATACATACATATACACTCAGCTTTATATATTAGATTACTCTTTGCACAAACTATCCTTGTGGGCCCAGCACGGCCGCTGGACGAGCCGGGTAAAGCGCCTGCAAATTGCGCTAAGAAACAATTGCGCCATTTCCAGGGGTGGCTGTGGGCTGCCGAGAATCTCAGCCCCCAGCTGCCTGGCTTTACCTGACTGGCGATCAAAATACAGCGGGAGCCCACGCATTTTTTTAATTTTTTTTTAAATAAAAAAAATGAATGGGCTTCCCTGTATTTTGACTGCCAGCCAAGGTAACGCCAGGCAGATGGGGGTGGCAGCCCGTAGCCGTCTGCTTTATCTGCGCTGAGAATCCAAAATACTGTGGAGCGCTACGTCATTAAAAAAAAAAATGATTTATTTATTTTTACAGTACTGTGATGTCAGGCAATCAAAATACAGGGAAGCCCATTTTTTTTGTTATTTAAATAAATAATTTTAAAAAGATACGTGGGTTCCCGCTGCATTTTTTGTATTGCTAGCTAAGGGTAATCCAAGCAGCTACTGGCTGTTAACCTCCACTGCTTGGTGTTACCTTCACTGGCAATGGAATATCCAGGGAAGCATTTTTAAGTTTTTTTGCCAAAAAACTAAAAAAAAAAAAATGACATGGGCTTTGCCATATTTTTTGTATGCTAACCAGGTACAGCAGGCAATTACGGGCTGCCCCCAACCTCCAGCTGCCTATTTGTACCAGCCGGAGAACTAAAAATATAGGGAAGCCCTTTTTTAATTATTTAATAAATTTCATGAAATAATTAAAAAAAAACAAACGCCAGGGGCTTCGCCCCATTTGTGTCCACCCAGGTACAACTAGGCAGCTGGGGATTGGAATAGTCAGCGCAGGTTGGCCCAAGCTTTCTGGACCCATCCGCTGCGAATTGCAGTCCGCAGCCACCCCAGAAAATGGCGCTTTCATAGAAGAGCCATCTTCTGGTGCTTTAGCCCACTCTTCCAGTGGCCCTGGTGACGGGTGACGCGCTGGGTAATAAGGGGTTAATACTAGCTTTGTTTTACTAGCTAGTATTAAGCCAGAGATTCTTAATGTCAGGCAAGTTTGACCCAGCCATTAAGAATTTCCAATAAAGTGTTAAAAAAAGACACCACAGAGAGAAAAAATACTTTAATAGAAATAAATACACAGACACACTTGGAGACTCCAGGTTTATTACTCCCTCTCACCCCACCACGATCCTGGTCTTCTGTCTTCTTTCTTCTTCAACCCATGCAGCTCTGCTACATCAGACAGCACTGCATGGGAGGAAGACGCTGCTGCTCCCCATGCAGTCTAATCACTCAATGAGTGAGCAAAGGCTGCGGGTTGGTAAACGGTGACGTCACCGCTGCCAGCATTGCAATAGTAACCTGACAGGCGGGTTACTATAGCAACGGGGATCTCCGATCACCTGGTTCCCGATCACCTGATTCCCAGCGCCGCTATTCACCGGCTGTGGCAGCCAGTCCCTGCATGTGGGCTGACTCTGTAAAGAGTGCCGACATGCAGGGACAGGGAGCCAACCATGTGCCTGAACATCTCGCCGGTACACTGCACTCGCCGAGTATACTGAGTATGAAGATGCTTGGACGAGCACCGAATACCGGAGAGATGCACTGACAGGACCTAACATGACGTCATAGCCATGTGACACATGCTATGACGACGTCACGGAAGGTCCTATCATCAGTGCTGGTTACCGGGAGGGCATAGCGATGATCGGAAGGAGAAGCGACAGGAGAAAGTCTGCAGGACGCATCGCGGGACCTGTAAGTATAATGACAATGTGTATTATTAACTGTATTCTTTATTTTACAGCCCCCCCTGCCCCATCCCATAACTGTAAAGTCCAAGTTCGGTGTTCGAACGCAAGTTCGCGTTCTCAGAACGCAAACTTTACAAAATGTTCGGGCGAGTCTCCCGAACACCGAACGTCGAGGGGTTCGCCCATCCCTTCTAATTGAGTCTGAGCACTCCGAAACACGTTAACTAATAAATTCCATCGCTGGATTAACCCCTTCCTCTCCAACTTCAGATGCTGATGACATATAGGGCTCTTGCAGCCTTTTTTAAGCTATTCAATGACGATTTTTCCTTATGGTTTCAGTGGATCTCGGTTAAGACCCAATTTGCCCTCATATATATATATATATATATATATATATATATATATATATATATATATATATATATATATATATATATATATATATATATATATATATAAAATAGAGAGAGAGAGCAGCATGTATTGTTTATAAAAAAAAAAAGGAAATATTTAAAAAGAAAAAAAAAAGACCAGCTTTTTGCTATTTTTTTTTACGCTTTAGCCCCTTTTAATAAGTAATTTGGGCATGGTGAGCTATGCAAATAAGGTTTAAGCCAGATTCATGATGTCATTTTTTTATTTAAAAGTCATGCGAGATCTCTGTTACTTCATTCCCTACTGGAGTGAGTTTGAAACATTTTGTACCACTTTTTATAAAAATAATTACTTATCATAAATGTCTAAAAGTAAAAAATCAAGAATAGGTAAAAACATTATCCGACAAATTTCTAAAAAAAATTAATAAAAAAAAATAGTTGTCCAAGGCTAATACATTTGGCACAAATATAGGCAACGCTGCCACAAGCAAAACTGACTTATTGAATTTCCCTCATGATTTCTCCCTAATATTATCTCGACTTATCTCTTTCTTTATATTTAATCTGATTGGAAAATAAAATTTTATTCTGATTTTGATATATAGAATATGGGAAGAAGTTTTACTGTTGAATTGAGGAAAATGTGTTTTCCCGGGCTCGCGGCTGGCAAAAACGCTGCTGCTGCTCGAGCACTGCGGTTCCCTGGAATGTGCCCGGGGGCCACAGAAAAAGTAATCGCGGGCCAGAGGTTCCACACCCCTGGCCTACAGCATGCTGCTCTCAGATGAAGTAGCAAAAAACTGGTGACAGATTCTCTTTAATATCAGTTTGGTGGGGGTCAGATACATGGCACCCCCTCTGATCAGTAGTTACCAGGTTTGGTGGCAAATGACATTAAACTGTTTACGGAGCAGAACACCACACTTGTATCTGTATACATTTTCAGGCCACTCCTGAGTACTGTAGAAGCGCAAGTGCATAGTAGCAGAAAATCCATTTAAAGGTATTTTTGTGTTTGTTTTGTTTTTCTCTGCGCTGTCCCTTATCTTGAAGGTAGGCTTGATGGTAGCCAGGTTTGAGCCCCCAGTGTCACCCTGTCTCCTGTCCAAGCCCTGATGCTACTCCCCTTCACCCTTGGAGCGGGCTGGAAGCCCAGTAACCAAAACTTCATAAATAGGCACAGACAAGGGTAAATGAAAACGCACACAAGCTGCACTTAAACACGAAGGAGGGACAGTATGTGAACTGGGAAGTAAAGCAAAAAGGGGTTGGAAATAAACGCACAAGTGAAGGACTCGCACAATATGCGAAACAGCAACATGTAGATCACCATAGGACAGGATAACCACAGAAAGCAAGGAAGCAAAGCCTTATCCGGCACTCAGCTTCAGTATCTAGAGCCTTATAAAGGGTGAAGGCAGCTGGTGATCAGCTGCCTGAACTTCCAGGAGATGATCACAAGCCAGCAGGAATTAACTCCTGTGGTACAGGAGAGCAGTGAAGCCAGAACCAGTTGATGCCCATGACAGGCTCTGCAACTAAGTGATCCCAGGCTGTTTGTTACTCTGCAGTGTGAACAGAGTCTGACACCGCCATGACACCCAATGAGTGCAACGCTGAACACCGCATGACACAGATGCGCAAAAAGCATCCATGGCAAATATCAATGCAATTTCATCAAGGGGATAGTGGCTGCTATATACTCCTGCTGCAATTCTTTTATCTGGATGATAAATGTTGAATCAGTTAGGTTGAAATCTATAATTCTGGACAATTGTTTCCACCAAATTGAAAATATCTGGGTGCAATAATAAGGTTTTCTTTGATAGATTCAAAGAAAGGAAACATTGATCTGCAGCTCACGCCGTCTGGCTACGGAGCCTTAGCTCAATATTAAATGACAGGCTGTAATTTACATAGCATTTTATGTGACATATCTAACCTAAAATTCCAGATTTCACTCCCAAATATATTGATTGATGGGAAAGGGTAACATGGTATTGATTTGCTCTTCTAAATACAGTAGATGCCAACTAAAGGCCTTCATTACATACTCAGTTACACGGTACACATTAGTACTTTGAGACCAGTACAATAGATTCCCATATTATTCCCTATATAGACCAACAATCCGAGTCTGTAAATTGTAGGCTTCCTCCAGACCTTCTACGAAGATTCTCCATAGCTGGTAGCTTAATAAATGGTGGTCATATTTTGGAGATTTTACCAATGAATTGAACGTCTGATCATTTCACTTCTTTAAATTAGTACATGCTCTCCATGACAGCAAAATATTTCTTCAAAGTCCATACCAAAATTTTGTAGGATTTCTTAGGATGAAGACCTAGATGTAATGATGGCTAACGTCTTGATATGGAGATCTTCGACCATCTAGAGCAGGGCTAGGCAACTATTTTTACCAGATGGGCAACTTGAGACCATAACTGTAGTCAATAGGCTGAAATTAACTTTGCTCAATATTAATATTAACATTAATTATAATTTTATGTTAATTTTATCACTTAATACTGCGGATAATTAAGAATGCCCCCTATATAGCAAGAGTCCATATACAGCTCCCTATATAAAGCATGAGTCCGCACACAGCCATCCTATATACAATAGGAGTACCCTTATGTACAGTATGACTCCCCACACAGTTCTCCTATATACAGAATAAGCCCTCACCAAACCCCCTATTTACAGTATTAGCATCCTTATGTACACTATGAGCTCCCACACAGTCCCCTTATATACCATATAAGCCCACACATTCCCCTATGTACAATATGACCCCCCCAAAATATTCTCCTTATACATAGTATAAACCCCCACATTGCCCTTATATACAGTATGAGCCCCCACATAGCCTCTTATATACAGTATAAGCCCTCATATAGCCCCATACATACAGTATGAGACCCCATATTGCCCCAATATACAGTGTTACCCACCACATAGCTTTCTATATACAGTATGTGTCTCCACATAGTTCTGCTATATACAGTATGATCCCCCACATAGTCCCCTGTATACAGTATAAGCCCCCCACATAGGCTACCTATATATAATATGACTTCACACATAGCCTCCTTATATTCAGTATGAGTCCTCTGATACACAGCCACACATCTCACACAGAAAATAAACCAGAACACATACTTTGCTTTTGTTCCACCGGTGCTCTGCTTCTGTCTTCAGTGCAACGACTCTCTGCACAGCCGACATGATGACGTGATATTACTGTGTCTGCGGTCTCTGTCTCACACTGATTTGTTGAAGAAGGCGCCATCAAATCCATCCTCTAATGTTTTCACCGCTATCCGCATCCTGAGAATACACATATTGGTGACTTTGGCTCACCGGTGACGGATGGGAAAGCGCATGGTACGGATCGTTGGCCACGGTCTTCAGTCTCTTGGGCTGCTGGCTGGACTTAAACAGCCAAAAGGCCGGTTTGTAGCCCACAGGCCTTATCTAAATGGTTGTCCACTACTTTTACATTGATGGCCTCTCCTTAGGATAGGATTTCATTGTCTGATCGGGCAGGGTCCAACACCCCGCACCCCTGCCAATCAGCTGTTTTTTGGTGCCGGCGGCAGCATCGGGCAGCCGGAAATGCTCAGCTGCAGAGCTGCCCCGTCAACTGATGTGGCTTCGGCCGGGTGCTGCACATCCACCTCCCATTCAAATCAATAGGAGGCGGATTTGCAGTACCCTGCCCCTATCAGAAGATGGGGCAGCTCCGGAACTGAGCATATGCGGCTGCCAGCTGTAACCGCTGGTATCAGAAGCAGCTGATCGGCATTAGTACAAGAGGGGGACCAGGAAGGGAACATAATTACAGGTTTGGAACCAGGATATGGCACATTACTATAGGATGGGAACATTACTACAAGATGTTGGCCAAAATTATAATATGGTGCTAATTGTAAGATATTACTTACGATAAGGGGTTAAAATATAAAAAAAAAAAAACTAAAGCATGAATTTTTTTCTTTACCATGCAAAATGCTGTTTTATAGATAAACTAAATAAAAAAGGTAAACTTTTGTTATTTCCACATCCATAACACACCAAGATATAAAACCTTACCATAACCCATATGATGAATGCCATTAAAAACAAATAAAATCTTAAAAAAATATCAAAAGATGAATAGAAAAAAATGGCATCACTAAAAATTTCACTTTGTCTTGCAAAGAATTGGGCCCCTCAAATTTAAATTTATTTTATGTGTGGCCCATATACTTAGTAGAGTTTCAGACCTTTGATATAGAACAACGGGAGCTATAGGGGAAGGTATTTCATTCTATTATTGACTTCATAGTGATCCTGCTAAAGTGACAAGTAATCTGAAATCGACACGGTGTGCATGAATCCGTGGAGCCTAAAATGAAAAGTGTTTATCGTCTTCTAGATAGCAACTCAGGAATGCCGTACGACCGTCAGTGAAGAGAAAACCTTTAGCTGTGTATTACCTCCTTTAAAACTGAATGCAGTTGTTGTGTTTCGCAACTTCGAACTGATCCAAAATGTATTATATAGTGGCTTTCAAGGTCAAAAAGGTTGGAGACCACTGGTCTACTGAGAGGCCAACAATGGAGGATTTCTTTGACCCCTTAAAGACATATGATGTACAGTTACGCCATATACCGCCTCCCTGCCTTTGATGCAGACTCGCAAGGCAAGCCTTTATCTTTCCCGGCAGATGATGTGTGTGATATCCCGCCATCATCTGCCTCTAAAAGCTGCAAGTGGATACAAGCTCCTCCTTTTTGACGGCCCCTTTTACAGCCCGCCGACAGAGGGGTGGGCCAGTTTAATCACTCATCAGTGTTCCTGATGGTTTGCCATGACAGCCAGTGGTCTGCTGAAGACCCATGTGCTTGTCAGCATGGTACACCCGTGAAAGCGATCTTGTGGCTGGTGTTCATAATTTTTCGCTATAAACTGAAGTACAGTAGTATTGCTATGTATAGCACAAGGAATTTGATGATGTCAGGTTCATGTCCTTTAGGCTATGTGCGCACTAGAAATGTTATGTTTCTCAAGAAACTTTCTTGAGAGACATTCTGGAAGCTGAAGATTCTTGCATCTGCGGAAAAAATCTTCACCAAATTCACGGCAAAAACGCATGCGGATTTGCCGCGAATTACCCGCGGATTTTTCCCTGCGGATTTTTATGAATGGATAAGTGCAAATCCGGAGGTAATCCGCAGGAAATAATGAAGATGCTTATTTTCTCAAGAAAGGTTCTCGAGAACATTTTCTCAAGAAACTTTCCTTGAGAAAAATCCGCAGTGTGCGCACACCTATTTTTTTTTTTCCATAGGTTTTGCTGGGAAATGTCTGCAGAAAGATTTAACACCTTTCTCAAGAAATTTCCGCAGCAAATCCGCGGGTAAATCCACGGGTAAAACGGTCTAGTGCGCACAAAGCCTAAGAAGACTAACAAATACAGTGAAAAGTAAAAAAAAGTTTTGAAAAAGTATTAAAGTAAAAATATCCCTGTTTTCCCCCATTAAAAATAAAGAATTAAAAAATACACATTTCGTATCACTGCATTCATAAAAATCGAATCTACCAAAATATAAAATAAATTAATGCAATCAGTAAATGCGTAAAGAGAAAAACAATTAAAACCCCAGAATTGCCAGTTTTCGTCTGTCAAAACACACAAAAAAAATCTAATAACAGATGATCAAAACATCGTAGGTACCCCAAAATGTTATTAATAAAGACATCAGCTCAGGATGCACAAACAAGTCTTCTCACAGCTCTATATCTCTAAAATTGAACATTTTACGGTTCTCTGAATTTGGCGAATTTCAGAATTTCTTTTCACCACTTAAATAGAAGAAAAGCTTTGCATATTAGGTATCACCATAATCACACTGACCTGGAGAATCATATCAAAAGGCAATTTTTACTGTACAATTCATACTGAAGATAGAACCTCCCAAAAAAAAAAAAAAGAAAAAAAATTGCAGAATTGGGGTTTTTTTTCTCACTTTTTTTGTGCCACTTGAACTTTTGATTGACACCATCTATTTCATTATATGATGGAACACTAGTACTTTTGAATGACACTATCCATTAAATCATAGGACAGAATTTTTTTTCTTGCTTTGCAGTACAACCTGCCCACAAAAAACAAGCCTTCACATGGCTATGTTAACTGAAAAATCTAAAGTTATGGCTTTTGGAATAAAGGGAGGAAAAAATCAAAGCGCAAAAAAACCCCGGTCCTTAAAGGGAACCTGTCACCACTTTTTTTCCCTAAAAGTTGCGGCCACCACCACCAGCCTCTTATATACAGCATTCTAACATGCTGTATATCAGAGCCCAGGCCGGGGGTATGACATAAAAAACACTTTATAATACGTACCTAACGGTCGCACAGTGGGCCATATGGGCGTCTTCATTGTCTGGCGCCAACGCCTCCTCTTTCGGCCATCTTTGTCGTCCTTCTGAAGCCTGTGTGTATGACGCGTCCTACGTCATACACACTCGCCGGTCCCGCGCAGGCGCACTACAATACTTTGATCTGCCCTGCTCAGGACCTGAAAGCCGGCGAGTGTGGATGACGTCTTACCCGTCATGTACCGCGACTAGAGAAGGAGAACAAAGATGGCCAAAAGAGGCAGCGCCTGCACCAGACAACAGAGATGCCCATTAGGCCCACCGCGCGACCGTTAGGTAAGTATTATAAAGTGTTTTTTATGTTATACCCCCGGCCTGGGCAATTATATACAGCATGTTAGAATGCTGTATATAAGAGCCCGGTGGTGGTGGCCGCAGCTTATAGGCCAAAAAACTGGTGACAGGTTCCGTTTAAGGGATCAAGCAAGCTCATCAGGAAAACAGAGGGTATGTTGCATGACTACTTTTTGTTCGGTGTTTGAATTTCAGAGTCATTGCAAATGTATTTTATTTTTTTCGATAGCAGGAATAATGCTACCTGCATTGCGGAATTCCATGGGCACTATAATAAGCCAATGGGGACTGACGGTGATAAACGTCGCCCGTTGTAAGACGGGTGCGGTACTGCATCATGGTTTCATGTTATGATGGAAACCAAAATATGAACGGAGCCCAAATCAATGGAAAGGCTCTTGAGCTTAGGTGTGGACTTCAAATAGTGTTATTTACTGTTGTAAAATGCATCACTTGTGTCAGTTCCATAGTTCTTGCATATTTGCGGGGACTGAAAAACACTTTATGGGCAAATTTTTAATGATCTTTTTCACTGTATTAGGGTCTCATTCAGATGTTAGTGATTTTCTCATACAAGATAATCGGTCCACGTTTCATCACTGTGTTTTTTTGTTTGTTTTTTTAAAATGAGAATTTCATCAGTTTGGGCAGTGTGTGTGTGTGTGTGTGTGTGTGTGTGTGTGTGTGTGTGTGTGTGTGTTTTTACCATCAAAGTTTGGTCAAGGTTTTCTCGGATGAGAAACAAACGCAAAAAAGAATCTTTCTTTTCCCATCTAGCAAATTGTAAACAAATGAACAGCATCCAAATGCTCAGATTTTTATTTTTAATTTTTGTTCTGGACCCATAGATTTCAATTGCTGATTTCGATAGATGCACCAATCAAAATCGGACACAATCAGTTTATTGAGCAAAGAATAAATTCTGCGAAAAATCATATGTGAATAGCCCCATTAACTATTTTTGGACAAAAAACTGTACAGCACGGATAACACTCATAAAAACACGGATAGTGTCATGGATGTCAGACAGTCATGTGGTTCTGGCTATAGAAGGTCACAGCGTTTGGTTGCTCAAACTGCTCCCTGACTTTCTATTATTCCAGCTGTTAGTATTCATTGTACTAGGTAGCTTTCGTGCTGGATTTTCATCTATCCCCTTTTGTACCAAGCAGGAGCTCACCTACCACCCAGCTGCTGATCATTGGTATTCTTTTAGTGCTTAAATACTCCCTTCTTCCCTGGACAAGTGCTGGTGATATTATTTAGCTCACTCAAGCTCTGGTTGCAAGCAGGTGGTTTGCTCTCATCTGTGGTATTGTTGCTGAAGCTGGCTGAACTCCTGCCTGTGTCATTTGTAGATAAGTAGTTCAAGCTTTTTCCTCCCTGTGTCTCCCTTGTGGCCTCCTTTTAGTGTTTAGTGTGGTTGATGAAGAGATCATCCCACCCATTCCCTATTTAGGGCCCAGCACTAGGGATACCTAGGGCCAGGTATCCGGCTCGGTGCATAGGTGTGGAACCTATCTAGGGTGCTGAGGGACGCTAGGGACCAGAAGTAGGTTTGCAGACCTCAGAGAAAAAAACCCTGTTAAAAATTAACTTTTAATGATTACGGTAAGTTAAAAGGACACACAAGAAATTAGGTTAAAATTTGAACCACAGAACCACAATAGGTTAGGGGGCAGCAACAGTGAAAATTTTTTTTTGTTAATAATAGATAACATACATGATAACGTGCTAGGGAGGTTACAAGGAGAGACAAAAAATGACCAAAATAACACGTATAAATCAACCAAAACTCTCAGGTTGAGGGGAAAAATAATTACCCCTTCCAATCGCTAGGTACTTATAGGGAGATGACCCTGATGAGCCCTAGAAATCCCTACCTAGCAATGAAGGGTGTGACACCGTAACTGTTTTGGGCACCCCATTCACTGTAGGGAAGCCCTAGACCAACCCTACAGTGACCCTGTCCAAACTGAAGCACCTATCACCAGAGGTAAAACAATTCAAAATAACTTATGAGTCATTTTTCATTCCGATAACATACCTTGGGACGTTATGGGAATGAAAAATTACTAATTTTAATTTGATTTCTTGTGTGTTTTTTGGCCTTTTAACTTAATCGTTAAAAGTTAATTTTTAACATGTTCTTTTTTCTCTGAGGTCTGCACTGCTTATATATACCCTGTGGTTATTTGTTGCTGCGGCTCTGGTTTTTGTGTACCAGACGTAGATTTGGTCAGGGGTCACCATCTCCCCCTTCCCTAGACGCCGTGGTCCCTTTCCCTTACCTTTTGTTGCTCGCTTGGTACTTCCCCATATCTAGCGTGACAGCACCTGCGCTCAAAAAAAACAACATCTCAATGAGCTCATAGAAGGATCTTAGTATACTTCCAAAATAACAGATGTCCGGTGATGAACAATCTTTGCTCTCATATTTTTCTGTATGTTTTGTTAGCCTTTGAGCCAGAACACTTAGGGGCACTTTGCACACTACGACATCGCAGCTGCGATGTCTGTGGGGTCAAATCGAAAGTGACGCACATCCGGCGTCGCAGGCGATATCGTAGTGTGTAAATCCTTTATGATACGATTAAGGAGCGCAAAAACGTCCAAATCGTATCATCGGTGTAGCGTCGGTCATTTCCATAATTTCGGAAGGACCGATGTTACAATGTTGTTCCCCGTTCCTGCGGCAGCACACATCGCTGTGTGTGAAGCCGCAGGGGCGAGGAACATCACCTTATTTACGGCCTGCGGCTCACGCCGGCTATGCGGAAGGAAGGAGGTGGGCGGGATGTTTACGTCCCGCTCATCACCGCCCCTCCGCTTCTATTGGCCGCCTGCCGTGTGACACCGCACGACTCACCCCCTTAATAAGGAGGCGGTTCGCTGGCCAGAGCGACGTCGCAGGACAGGTGAGTGCATGTGAAGCTGCCGTAGCGATAATATTCGCTACGGCAGCTATCACTATGATATCGCAGCTGCGACGCGGGCGGGGACTATCGCGCACGGCATTGCAGCTTCGACTTGCGATGTCGTAGTGTGCAAAGTGCCCCTAACGCTGATCGATGATATTGGTCTAAAAAACATCTTCGGCTTCAATAGACAGAAATGCAAATCAGTAGCACATTTCTAACAAAATTAACAAACTGACTTTTACACTTATTTTGCCTTTTCTTCCATTTAGGGAATCCAAAACGTACAATTCTAGGACAAAAAACACCCAACTTCTTTCTTTCCCTGTGACAAATGCTCAGCCTCTGCCTAAAAATGTCTAGCGAAATCTGAAAGGATGGGCTTAATAATATTGTAAGTTGAGGGAGGAAGAAGGGACAGACCTTGACAGGGATCAAAATTTTGAAACATTCAGAAATGTACAAGTTGGAATGTCTGAAAAGGAGATCACGACTGACATATCCACTGGAGATCTTTGAACATATTGTCAAGCCGATAGACAAAAGGAAAACCCATGGATATAATTTAAGTGAATTTCTGAAAAGCATTTGATATAATGAGCTGCACAAAGGGCTCATCTACAAAGTCAATGGTTGGAATGGAGAAAATTTGGCTCGAGAATAAAGACTTTTTGAAATGGGAAAGGGGTACTAATGTAAAGTAAAGGGTTTTGTGCAGCTTTTTTTTTGCTATTATTATTTTCACTTTTAAGATGCCTACCTACTGTGCCAAGGTATGTAGCGGTAATGTGCCGTAAGCATGGCTGTTAGCGGTATGGATGAGCTCTGTGACTAAATTTAGCGGTTAAGGATACATTGAGTCTTAAAGCCTCGTAACACCCACATCTGAATAGATTGTAGAGCCCCCGTGTAATTTCAATCTTCAAATCTAGCAGAATCTAATTATATTACAGTGTTAGAATTTTCTCTCTAGAAAAAACAATGTCAGGAATTTATTCAGACCTGTTCCCCAATTAATGGAAATCCAGATTGCCCAGATCATAGAGATGGCATCTCCTGTTGAGAAGCAGAAATTAATTATAGTAAGAGAGTAGAATATTTTAGTAAGACTTGGATTTCAAGGGCTGTCATTGGGGGCTAATATGTATCGGTCCTATGTTTTTCTCTTGTTTCGGGTTGATTGAACATCATTCATTAAAGGTTCACACACTTTTTAAGATTTAATCAAAGAATAGCTGTACGTACTCTGAAGTCTCGTAATGCCTCTCAGCAATCTTCTCAAGCACGTACCTAAACTCTGTGGGTTGTCGTAGGATTCCGATCATTGTACTTGTCCCCACAGTTATTAGTATGTCAGTCATTGTGTTATTTTGCACCAAATATTCCAACAGATTGTGTGTAGTGGACATAGATCACTGCTACCGGAGCTGTTGAAATCCCCCGCCCCCCCCAACCTCCTTATTATCCTGTAGAATGAAAGTCCGCAAGGGCAGAGCCCTCTCATCTGTAATTTTACTTGTTTTGTATTTAACCCCTCCTCACATACAGCACCATGTGTGCCTTAAAAATAAATAATAATAATAATAAATATGTAGACGATAGTCACGACTTCTTCTTTTTTGTTAATTCGTATATTAAACAATAGAAAGTTTCTCAAATACAGCGCAAAAGACACATTAGATATGCCCATACAGGTTTGCTCAATAAGTAGACATACCGCTATATTGCTAAATAAATGTTCATTTTAAAACTGCTATAGTGTCTTACGGTCAATGAGATAGCTGATTACATTGCATTTGAGTATATGGTGAATTCTACAAACAAAGAAAACCAGTAAATAACTAATAACTAGCTCTGCCGATAACACCTTCCTAGACGTTGGAAACTGCACTCCTCCGCAATCAGTTTTGTATTCAGTACTGGTAGAGACATATGAATATATTGTACTCAATCAGTTAAGGTCAAAGGGGAGAAGTTCCACATTTCCCATACCCGGTTGAATTTCTCCGGACACCCTCTGTTTTGATACAGTCTGCTCATACAAGAGTATTTTGTTCACCAGGTCTATCCACGCTCGCACCGTAGGAGGAGAGCCGCCCATCCGCCGCATGGCTAGGAGTTTCCGAGCCATGAAAAGGGATTCCCGCGGAAATATTTTGTGATAGTGTGACCATGTCCCTTCATCCATAACCCCAAACAAACAAAGAAGTGGTTCAAGGTGTATAGGAAAAAGAGCCATGGAGGACAAGACTGACACAACCCCCCTCCAAAAGGTGGCAGTCACCGGACAGACCCATATCATGTGAAGGAAGTCAGCATCCCCTCCATAGCACCGCGGGCAGTCAGGGGTTGCCCAGTGTCGCATTTTGAACAACCTTAAAGGGGTTAAATACGCTTGATGTATGATATATAGTTGGGTCATTCTGTTGTTAACTGAGGGTGATACCTTGGTTAGGGATTCCAGAATCTCCTCCCAGTCCTCTTCTTGTATGTTCGGGACTAACAACTCCCACCTCCTTTTATCAGTCAGTGGCTGGTACCCATTTCCTACAGACAGTAAGTGGGTGTACAAAGATGAGATCAGTCCTTTAGGGCCCTGGGACCGCAGAATTCCAATTAAGGGAAAAGAGGATATAAGGGTAGCTCCCGTCCTATTCTGCATATGGTGTTGGATTGCTCATCTAAGTTGCAGATATCTAAAGAAGTGACATCTAGCCACTTTAAATCGGGAGTGGATTTGATCAAAAGACAACAGAACATTTTGTTCATAAATATTACTCAAAGTGAGAGCGCCATGTGATCTCCAGAAGATGGAGGACGGGTGTTCTAGGATAGTCACGACTTTCATTGTCTTTTTTTACTGGAATGACAATTGAGTTAGTTGGTATGGGGTCAGGCTAAAAGGGAATCTTATCAGCAGGATTTCACTTCCAAAATTATTTATATGTATATGTAGCTTTTTAAAGACAAGTCCAGCAATATCTTTTTAAGGTTAGTCCCTACCTCCATAACTGAGAAATCAGTGTTTAAATTGATATGTACAGAGGCATGTATAAGTCTGGGTACCTGTTGGTCAAAATCACTGTTAAACAAGTTGCAGATGAAATGATCTTTAAAAGGCATCAAGTTAAAGATGACACATTTCCTTTGTATACTATACAAAAAAAACATTATTTCCATCTTTTACATTTTTTAAATTAACAAGAAATTAAAATGGGCAGATACAAAGTTTTGGGCACCCTGAATGGTTAGTACCTAGTAACACCTCCTTTTGGCAAGTATCACCGCTTGAAAAAGGCTTTTAGTAGCCAGCAAAGAGTCTTTCCGGTCTTGTTTGAGGGATTTTCATCCATTCTTCCTTGGAAAAGTCTTCCAGTTCTGTGAGATTCCTGGCTCGTCTTGCATGCACTGCTCTTTTGAGGTCGAGCCACAGATTTTCAACTATGTTCAGATGAGGGACATTGTAAAACCTTCAGCTTGCGCCTTTTTAGGCAGTCTATTGTGGATTTTGCCATGTGTTTAGCATCATTATCCATTTGTAGAAGACATGTTCTTTTCAGCTTCAGATTTTTACAGATGGTGTTCTGTTTGCATCAAGAATTTCTTTAATTGAATCCATTCTTTCCTCTACCCGTGAAATGTTCTCTATGCCATTGGCAACACAACCCCAAAGCATGAGTGTTTCACCCCCATTCTTAATTGGTGGTAATGTGTTCTTTTCCTGAAATTCTGTGATTTTTTTTTTTCTCCGCACATAACATTGATCATTGTGGCCAAATAGTTATATTTTAACCTCACCGGTCCACAGGACTTGTTTCCAAAGTGCATCAGACTTGTTTAGACGTTCTTCTGCATAGTTTTGATGCTGAATTTTATTGTGAGGACACAGGAGAGGTTTTCTTCTGATGACTCTTCCATGATAGTCATATTTGTGTAGGTGTCTCTGAACAGTAGAATAATGTACCACAGCTCCAGAGTCTGCAAAATCTATGGGTGCGTGCCCATGATCAGTGTTTGCAGTGTTTTGGACGCATCATGCTTCAGCTACGTCCAAAATGCTGCGGTGTACAGTATAGTGTAGTATAGTATAGTGGACGAGATTTCTAGAAATCCCATGCACACTGTGCTTGTTTATTCCCACCGCAAACACTGATCTGCGGAATGTCTTTCGAGACCGCATCATGTCAATTGTTTGCTACGGAATTGCATGCATCCTCCATATGGAGAACACAAGTGAGAGACCGCAGCGCACTGAAAACTGATCGTGTGTACAAGCAACTGCGGTCTCCTGCGTTCACCTGCGGAGGAGACTTGCGGCTCCACAGGTCAGGACTTGCTGCATCCAGGACGCAGCGAGTCCTGATCGTGGGCACATACCCTTACTGAAGGTCTTTTGCAGTCAAGTGGGGGTTCTGATTTGCCTCTCTAGCAATCCTATGAGCAGCTCTCAGACATTTTGCTTGGTCTTCCAGACCTTAGATAAAGCAAACACCCAAAACATGTGTATAATGGGGTTCAATATAAGAGAATAAATAAAAAAGAAAAACCCTCTCAAACAATAAACTTTATTAGAATATATTAAAAACAGTTAAAGTCCAGGTGATTTAGACACATTAACCTTCGCATAAGTACCTATAGTCCTGGTGCCAAGGGGTAAGGGAGCCTTTACAGGAGTACCTAAACACGAGTATAAGATCCCTGGATTAAGCGCCTGTCTCTGAGCGGAGGTTAGACACACTAAGTTTTGGTGCCCCCTATTCAAGTCTAGTCAACCTGTCTTTCCCCTCTTATAGACACCTTAAGAGATATACCACCACCACTAGCCAAACCATAGTAAAGTGCAAAGTTATTTAAAAGTTGGTCAGTAGTAGAATAGTTCAACCAACGTAGTAAAACTCACACAATGGCACAATAGGCAAGCAGTAAAATTCCAGGTTGTGAGAGCGCAAAACACAAAAAATGCCAAAGAGGTGGGTAGGGTGGGGGAGGGTCAATAATTTCACAAGGCACTTTTAATAAGGATTGAAAAGTAACCTGTGGGTTCCAACCCCACCTTTACCTACCAGTCCCTCCTTGGAGAGAAGTTTTCCTTATATATTTTAATGTCCATTTTAATAGCTAATGACGTGCAGACTTGGGTCTCACATGGTGTTTTCAATGTGAAACTGCAGAATTCACATAATGGAAGCTTATGGGCCCTGATGATGATGATCTCCTAATTAAGGCCCGAATACTGTTTTTGGCACTGATAAAATTATTTACCATCCTGTTTTACTATTCTTGTCCACCGCATAGATGAAACAGTCATTGTCATAATTTATTAAAATTTACTATGTAATTGCAACCCCAAAAAACTTTCTTTTCTCTCCTTTCTGTGGGTTTAGAAAAAGTTAATCTTTTTAGAGACCAAAAATTTTGAATGCTTCAATATTCTATCTTGTCGTTAAGTCTCCAGGTTTTGTACGCCTCTACGCATTGTCACCATGTGTAAGATGATCTTTTTTGAACTTTTACTTTTCATATTCAAATGCAAAATTTAAAATTTCGGAATGAAAGCCCCTTGTACGAACTCCTAAGATATGTGCACACGTTGAGTATTTTGATGCAGAAATTTCTGCAAAAATGTGCATTTTTAACTCGTTTTTGATGCAATTTTGCATGCCTTTTTCACCTACGTTTTTCTACCTTTTCTTTTTAACACCAATGAATGGTATAAAGATAGATACTATATTGACAGATATATGCACTGGAGATCAAAAGTAGAGAATAACACACAATTTCCTAAATGTTAAGGTGATTGTGTATTCCTTTGTGATTATATTCTAACATGAGTAAGCTACGGTACCAGTATTTGAAGCTTATTTTATAAATTGAAGTTTTTCAAAACCACATAGTAAAAATGTAAATGGGATAAATAAAAAAGAATATTTGTCAAAATTAGAGAACACTTTCAGATACCTGCAAATTATTGGTGTTAATCTGGCACCTGGTGCTAAATTCCTTAATTATCTGACAAACCCTATTTAACTGGCATACTAGCTTTCCAGTTTGCACTGACTTTGCAAAAATCGTGTGCTGTTCCAAAGTGACTGAAATCCTCTGGCAGCAGGTTATCCAGATGAAAGCCAAAGGGGTGACCATATCAGCTATAGCAAGAGACGTTGGTCATTCCAAGCCTGTGATTTTGAGAATATTGCATCTTTACATAACAAATGCTTTTAAGTCCCACAAGAAGGCTGATCACCTTCAAAAGATAAATGCAAGAGAAGACAGGATAATGCAGAGAATTTCCACAGGTAATCGTTTCAACACTGCACCTGAAATTGTTCACCAGTAGTGATGAGCGAGCATGCTTGTCACTACTCGGTACTCGCACGAGTATCGCTGTACTCGGGCTGCTCGGCGGGGACAGAGTAATCTCGCGATACTCGTGCTGTACTCGTGGTCTTCATTTCTGCATGTTGGCGCTCTTTTGAGAGCCAGCCCTCATGCAGGGATTGGCTGGCAGACCACTGCAATGCCACAGCCCTGTTAGTTGTGGAATTGCAGTGATTGGCCGGCCTGCACAGCGTGACCGAGCCTTTATACCGGCCGGCGCGCTGTGCTCTGCTCACAGCTATCCAGACAGTGAGTGCAGGGAGAGTGTCGCTGATTCAGGGAAAGCTTTGCGGCCCTTTATAGCTTTTTCAGTTGCAGGGCTGCAAACAGTGTGACCAAAAGTCCTTCTCAGGACTATTCTAGTTGTATACAGGCAGGCAGGGTATAGCCAGGTCGGAGTACAGTAGCAGAGTCCTTCTCAGGACTACTGTTGCTATATACAGGCAGGGTATAGCCAGGTCTGAATACAGGCTAGTGACCAAAAGAGTCCTTGTCAGGACTATTGTACCAGTATACAGGCAGGCAGGCAGGCAGGGTAGTGGTGACCAGCCTTCATCATATCTGGGGCTGGTGTACACAGTGTAAAACAGTCCAGATAGTGTCTGACTTGTCTGTAATTGTCGCTCCCCAAAAAAACCTGTTAGGTTCTTATTGCGTCCGTGCTTGGTTTTTAAAACCGCACGTGTGTGCCTGTTGGTGGCAGCGTACAGGTGCACTTGTGTGCAATTTCCAGAAACTTTAATATAACGCACAAGTAGTGAATATACACGTCAGCAGTGCACAGCATTGCAAAATGCGCAAGGGCATTGGCAAGGAACAAGGAAGTGGACGTGATGGTGGTGCAGGCAGAGGCCGAGGTCGTGGGCAAGCTCTAATTTCGCCACAACAAAGGGCCACATCTAGTCGCTCGCACGTCCTGTCCCAAATTCTTGGGGACCGCAGCAGTACACCGCTCTTGAACCAAGACCAGTGTCAACAGGTTGTTAGTTGGATAGCAGATAATGCTTCCAGTCAGATTGGCACCACCACAAACACTCTGTCTTCCACACGGTCAAGTGTCAGTAGCCGTGATACTGCACCGCACATTTCTGAACCTGATCCTCCTTCCTACCACCAGGCTGAGTACACGTCCTCCTCGGACATTAATGATCCCACACTTGGACACTCGGAAGAGCTGTTCACGTTTCCATTCACACATTCTGGCCTCTCGCCAGCTCATATTGAAGTGGGTCATGAGGAGATCGTCTGTACAGATGGCCAAATATTTGAGCAGCCACGTTCTCACGAAGTTGGCAACGTGTCTCAACAAGTGGTGGACGATGATGAGACACAATTGTCAGGAAGTCAGGAGGAGGAGCAGGGTGCGGAAGAGGAAGACGACGTGGTGGATGATCCAGTAACTGACCCAACCTGGCAGGAGGATATGCAGAGCGAGGACAGCAGTGCACAGGGGGAGGGAGGCGTAGCATCACAACAGGCAGTAAGAAGCAGGGTGGTGGCCCCAGGCAGAAGTCAGGCAACCGTTCCCCAGAACAACACGACGACACAAGGTGCCTGTACAAATGTTAGGTCTTCCCGAGTCTGGCAGTTTTTTAAGTTGGATCCAGATGATTCAAAAAAGGCCATTTGCAACACCTGCCGTGCCAGCATCAGCAGGGGTACCAAAACTAGCAGCCTGACCACCACCAGCATGATCAGGCACATGTCAGCCAAGCACCCGACTTTGTGGGAAGTACAACAGAGTCGAGGAGCAGTGCTTGCTGATGTCACTGCTACGTCTTCGCTGGTTGTGCATGCGAGCCAATCCCCTGTCCATGCTGCCTGCGAACAAGCCTCCTCCACTCCTGCACCTGCAGTTGCCTACGCAGAAAGAACACCATCATCAAGCACGTCCTTGTCCCAGCGCAGCGTTCAGTTATCCATTCAGCAAACCTTTGAACGCAGGCGCAAATACACTGCCAACACCCCACATGCCACAGTTCTAAATGCTAACATTTCGCGACTGCTTGCGCTGGAAATGTTGCCTTTTAGGCTGGTGGAGACAGAAGCATTCCGTGACCTGATGGCGGCAGCTGTCCCACGTTACTCGGTCCCCAGCCGCCACTATTTCTCCCGGTGTGCCGTCCCCGCGTTGCATAACCACGTGTCACAAAACATCACACGTGCCCTGAACAACGCTGTTTCACCCAAGGTCCACCTAACCACAGACACGTGGACAAGTGCTTGTGGGCAAGGCCGCTACATCTCGTTGACGGCACACTGGGTTAATATTGTGGAAGCTGGGACCCAGTCTGAGCGAGGGACGGAACACGTCCTTCCCACACCAAGGTTTGCAGGCCCTACCTCAGTCAGTGTTTCACCCACACTCTACAGCTCCGGAATGTCATGCTCTTCAGCCTCCTCCTCCTCCTGCGCATCCTCATCCACTGTGCCCTCCACACCAGTCACAAGCTGGAAGCACTGCAGCACTGCCTCGGCGAAGCGGCAACAGGCTGTGCTGAAGCTAATCTGCATAGGTGACAAACCCCACAATGCAGAAGAGCTGTGGACAGCTCTGAAACAGCAGGCAGATCACTGGCTCACAACTCTGAACCTAAAGCCAGGAAAGGTCGTGTGTGACAATGGCCGGAACCTGGTGGCGGCTTTGAGGCGAGGCCAGCTGACACATGTTCCATGCGTGGCCCATGTGCTCAACCTCGTGGTTCAGCGGTTTATAAAGTCATACCCAGAGCTGTCTGATCTGCTGGTAAAAGTTCGCCGCCTGTCTGCACATTTTCGAAAGTCACCTACTGCTTCAGCCGGCCTTGCCGGCTTTCAGCGCCGTTTGCATCTTCCGGCTCACAGACTGGTGTGTGATGTCCCCACGCGTTGGAATTCAACTCTGCACATGTTGGTCAGGATATGTGAGCAGAAGAGGGCAGTTGTTGAGTACCTGCATCACCTAAACCGTCGGGAAATGGGTCAAACTCCACACATAACACCTGAGGAGTGGAGATGGATGTCAGACCTATGTACCATCCTCCAAAACTTTGAGGACTCCACCAAGATGGTGAGTGGTGATGACGCCATTATTAGCGTCACCATACCGCTACTCTGCCTTCTAAAACGGTCTCTACTGAAAAACAAACATGATGCATTGCAGGCGGAGCGCGATGAGTTGCAGCAAGAAACAGTAGTGGGTGTGGGTGATAACACACAGCCCAGCCTCGTCTCATCACAACGTGCAGTGGAGGACTATGACGAGGAGGAGGATGAAGACATGGAGCAACTCTCCGGCCAAATTGAGGATATGACATGCACACCAGTCATATCCTCGGTTCAGCGTGGCTGGCCAGAGGACAGGGTAGATGAGGAGGAGGAGGACAGCATGTTCAGTCATCTTGTTGGTCAGGCTACTGAAGTCCTGGCTGTTAAGAGTCTGGCGCACATGGCTGACTTTATGGTAAGCTGCCTGTCTCGTGACCCTCGCGTTAAGAACATCTTGGCCGACAATCATTACTGGTTGGTAACACTGTTAGACCCACGCTACAAGGAGAACTTTTTGTCTCTTATTCCCGTGGAGGAGAGGTCAACCAAAATGCAGCAGTTCCGGAAGGCCATACTCACGGAAGTAGGCAAAGCATTCCCCTCACAAAACGCTAGCGGCATAGGTCAGGAATCAGTGGACAACCGAGGCGTACAGCCGAGAGAGGCACAAGTCCAATCCGCCAGAGGTAGGGGAACAGTCTTTAAGATGTGGGACAGTTTTCTCAGCCCCTCACGTACCACAGCCCCTGAGGTGCGGGGTAGTGCCACAAGAAATCCTAAGTTTGCCCAGATGCTGAAGGAGTACCTTGCAGATCGAACAACTGTACTCCGACATTCCTCTGTGCCTTACAATTATTGGGTATCCAAGCTGGACACGTGGCATGAATTGGCTCTCTACGCCTTGGAAGTCCTGGCCTGCCCTGCTGCTAGCGTTTTGTCAGAGCGTGTTTTTAGTGCCGCAGGTGGAATCATTACAGATAAACGCACCCGCCTGTCAACTGAAAATGCTGACAGGCTGACTCTGATCAAGATGAACAAGGGTTGGATTGGGCCAGACTTCACCACACCACCAGCAAATGAGAGCGGAATTTAAAGTTTGCCATGTACCTCCACTCACCCATGGGTACACACTTCTGGACTTTGGATAATCGCTGGACTGCTCCTCCTTCTCCTCATGCGCCACCATGATGATGACCATTACAAATTGCAATACTTAGGCCTTTGTTTCAGGTATACCCCCAGTGGTAAATTTTTTCGCCCATTCTTTGCAGAATGGACATTACAACGACAGGAGACCCGCTCCTTTGCAATGGGAACAATGTTTTGAGGCCCTCATGCACGTCTCTACCCAGGGACAACGTGGAGCCTCCCAATTTTTGGCTGCCCTGCCTAAGGGCTATACTATAATACACCCACTTCCTTAAAATGGACACTTAATGTTTTGAGGCCCTCATGCACGTCTCTACCCAGGGACAACATGGAGCCTCCCAATTTTTGGCTGCCCTGCCTAAGGGCTATACTATAATACACCCACTTCCTTAAAATGGACACTTAATGTTTTGAGGCCCTCATGCACGTCTCTACCCAGGGACAACATGGAGCCTCCCAATTTTTGGCTGCCCTGGCAAAGGGCTATACTGAAATAGACCCACTTCCTTACAATGGGCACTTCAGGTTTACAGGCCATCATGCACGTCTCTATCCAGGGACAATGTGGAGCCTCCCAATTTTTGGCTGCCCTGCCTCAGGGCTATACTATAATACACCCACTTCCTTAAAATGGACACTTAATGTTTTGAGGCCCTCATGCACGTCTCTACCCAGGGACAACATGGAGCCTCCCAATTTTTGGCTGCCCTGGCAAAGGGCTATACTGAAATAGACCCACTTCCTTACAATGGGCACTTCAGGTTTACAGACCATCATGCACGTCTCTATCCAGGGACAATGTGGAGCCTCCCAATTTTTGGCTGCCCTGCCTAAGGGCTATACTATAATACACCCACTTCCTTAAAATGGACACTTAATGTTTTGAGGCCCTCATGCACGTCTCTACCCAGGGACAACATGGAGCCTCCCAATTTTTGGCTGCCCTGGCAAAGGGCTATACTGAAATAGACCCACTTCCTTACAATGGGCACTTCAGGTTTACAGGCCATCATGCACGTCTCTACCCAGGGACAACATGGAGCCTCCCAATTTTTGGCTGCCCTGGCAAAGGGCTATACTGAAATAGACCCACTTCCTTACAATGGGCACTTCAGGTTTACAGGCCCTCATGCACGTCTCTATCCAGGGACAATGTGGAGCCTCCCAATTTTTGGCTGCCCTGCCTAAGGGCTATACTATAATACACCCACTTCCTTAAAATGGACACTTAATGTTTTGAGGCCCTCATGCACGTCTCTACCCAGGGACAACATGGAGCCTCCCAATTTTTGGCTGCCCTGGCAAAGGGCTATACTGAAATAGACCCACTTCCTTACAATGGGCACTTCAGGTTTACAGGCCATCATGCACGTCTCTACCCAGGGACAACATGGAGCCTCCCAATTTTTGGCTGCCCTGGCAAAGGGCTATACTGAAATAGACCCACTTCCTTACAATGGGCACTTCAGGTTTACAGGCCATCATGCACGTCTCTATCCAGGGACAATGTGGAGCCTCCCAATTTTTGGCTGCCCTGGCAAAGGGCTATACTGAAATAGACCCACTTCCTTACAATGGGCACTTCAGGTTTACAGGCCCTCATGCACGTCTCTATCCAGGGACAACGTGGAGCCTCCCAATTTTTGGCTGCCCTGCCTAAGGGCTATACTACAATAGACCCACTTCCTTACAATGGGCACTTCAGGTTTACAGGCCATCATGCACGTCTCTATCCAGGGACAACGTGGAGCCTCCCAATTTTTGGCTGCCCTGGCAAAGGAAAATACTACAAAGACTCACTTCCTCAAAATGGGCACATTAGACTCAAGAGGCCTTCATGTACGTCTCTTCTCAGGGACATCGGAGTGCCACACAATGTTTTCACGTAAAATCTTTCATGTATTAATCTCAAAAAGTAACATACACCAGCTCTATCTCACTATTGGGTATGTGCCCTTAACATTTCCGCCATGAAAAATCATTTTGGGGTCATTTTGGAAGGTTTTCTGGTGAGTCCGTAAAAATGGCGTAAAACGCGGACAAAATTGTTCACAGCTGTGACTTTTGAGTGATAAATGCTTCAAGGGGTCTTCCCCATGCTGTTGCCATGTCATTTGAGCACTCTTCTGAGACTTTTGTGCCATTTTTAGGGTTTCTCCATGCTGCCGGGGGGTCATTTCACAAAAATACTCGGGTCTCCCATAGGATAACATTGGGCTCGTTGCTCGGGCCGAGTACACGAGTATCTTGGGAGGCTCGGCCCGAGCTTCGAGCACCCGAGCTTTTTAGTACTCGCTCATCACTATTCACCAGTTCACTGCTGAGCAGGGTAAGGATCTGTCTCATCATACAGTGTCACAACGTTTAAGAGCATTTGAACTGAAACCCCTCTCTGCAGTGACCAAACCTCTTAGCAGAAAGAATCAAAAGGCTAGACTCGCCTTTGGTGAGGAGCATGTTGTGTGGACAGAGGAGAAATTGTCTACAGTTCATTTTAGTGGTGAAAGCAAGTTTAATTTATTTGAGTTTGATGGTAAACATTATATTTGTTGACAAACTGTGGAAAGACTGAACCCAAAGTGTGTTAAGAGGTCAATGAAATGTGGTGGAGGAAGTGACATGGTTTGGGGAATGTTTTCTGCAGCAGGAGGTGGACCTCTCATACAGCCACATGGCAGAGTGAACGCAAGTGTGTATGAGAACCTTCTCCAACAACACATGGTTCCTTACTTGCGTTCATCAATCAGCCAGCAATTTTCATGCAGGACAATGCCCCCTGTCCCACAGCAAAACAGGTAAAGCAGTTCCTTGAAACAGAAAACATTGAACCAATGAAATGGCCGCCCAGAGTCCTGATCTAAACCCAATGGAAAACCGGACAAAGTTATGGCCAAGAAACCCACAACAGTGAAAGAACTGTGGAAGAGACTGGAAAACGAGTGGATCAAAATCACACCAGAGCAGTGTGAGAGACTGATGTCCTGTGGCCATAGATGTGCTGAAGTCATTCAACGCAAACCCTTGTACACGTCCTACTGTTTGGTGACTGTTGTTACTTTCAGAAAATATAGTTATAATCTTTCTCTGTGCTACAGTCATTGCTCTTCTCTAATTATGATCATCACGTTTTGGGCAAAATAAAGGTTTTATGTTGATTAACTTTGGATCTTTTGTAAAACAATGTTCTAGTGACATGGTGCACCCCTTACAAAAAACCTTCAAATATTGATCAATGTAGATTACATTATTTCTGAAAATAGCAAGTGATCATACATTGTTCTCTAATTTTGTTCTCCAGTATAATTGCACACACTCCCAACATATAATAAAATTACACACACCCTGTGGAGCATATTGGACAGCTTTTTATGACTAAATAAATATACGAAAAAAAACAAAAAACAATGTGGGGTTCCCCTTATTTATGATAACCATCAAAGCCTATGGAGCCTCGTTCTGTTTTTCCATAGCCTTTTATCCAGGTTTTAGAGGATCGTTGTAGGAAGCACTGGATTACATCGGTGCTGGGAACTTTGTCCACCAATTTATTAGAAAGCAATGTCTTGTTTTTATTTATTTCTTTTTATGTCTTTGAGGTTTTAATTTGTGGACTATATTGGAATCCTTGGACTACGTCAAAATACTTGGACTGCAGTGGATCTGCATGGATGTTTTATAATTAAATGCTGAACCAGGGAAAATGTGGGGGAATGTTTTTTCAAATAAAGCATTTTTGTGTGTGTATTTTTTTCCTTTTCCCTTACTGGGTTAATAATGGTGGTGTCTGATAGATGCCTCTCCATTACTAACCCTAGGACTTGATGCCAGCTGACATCATCCCCAACTAACATTACCCCAATTGCCACCACACTAGGGCAGTCTGTAAGAGACGAGGCAAAGCGCCAGAATTGGTGTATCTAATGTGATGCGCCACTGGGATGGTATTTTTAGGCTGGGAAGGACCCAATAACCATGGATCTTTCCAACCTGCTGTCTAAAAATGCATGCAGAAAAGCAAACAAAAAAAAGGAGGAAATGCAAAGCAAATATGCAATCATTTTTATACCTCGGTTTTTCACATTTTTGAGTAACTTAATGGGTGAAAACATTCTGTAAAAAGCTGAAGAATTGACATGCTGCCTATTATTTACTTCAACAAATCTGCAAGTTTCAAATTAGCAACTTATGCATCTCTCATAAGCCAGATCAGATACCCACACTTTGCACTGACTAGGGGCAATCACCCCGAAACACTGTCTGCAAATTGGGATTCTGATCTGGCAATAAATCCTACATCTTCTGAAAAGGCTTGTTTAAAAAGCCACTTATGACTTTTAGGATTGTTACTTCCAATAGGTGGCGCTAGAGTTTGTCTCCTTCCTCGCTGGAGGGACAATTTCAACTTATGCAAGACGCTTCAGGATTCTCATTGACTTTTGTGGCATCAGAGTTCCCTTCAGGTTTTGTGACAAATCTTCACTCAAAAAAGTATAAAAAACACAATTTCAACTCCTGCACACAACCATAAGGTCAGGTACGGAGACTCTGTACACTGACCCCATCTAAATCTGTAGTGATTTTTTTGTTTGGGTTCGTGAATATGGCCAATAATTATATGGTCTGTATTTCCATAAATTCCTTAAAGGGGCTGCCCCATCATGTTTGGCAGGAGCGCACCTCTCCTCAACTCCTTCTTGATTTAGTGGTTCAGGCCAGTATTCCCAATGTTGCTATTTCAGGCAGCTTTATCGCTGCAGCATCGGAGGAGTGGAGTAACCCTGAAGGTGGCTGGGATCAAGCTCTAATACTGTACTCCAGTGATCCCGGCCAGCATCATGCCGTGCTTACAAGCTGACTAGAGAGCATGTAAGTGCTGCGCATGTTTCGCCAGCATGAATAGACGCTGGATACATTTTGGGAATTTTATTTTACCTCAAAAGCTACCTCAATTAGTATACATAAAAACACTTTTATTTAAACTTGTTAAATTTACTAAACATCCCACATTGTGAAAAATAACACACACGAAAAAATCCCAGGACCATGGGACAGCCACAATAATTTATTCCTATCTAGGGAACCAAAATTGTTAATTTATCAGAGCATCAGATTGATAATAATGTCTAGATGACCCTCAATCTCACTTTCCTCTATCTGCCAATGGAGATATAACTTGTGTTACACGCACCCTAAAGGTAAAGTGGTGCCCCCATTCCTCGGCGGCTTTCCCTCCTATGATATCCCTGACCTCCCTTCTTATCAGGTAGGACCTATGGGGTCATATCATTGAATAACAGAGGAGACCAAAGAAAAAATCACTTATCTGAGACCTATTCGGGTCATAGGTCCCTCAGCAGTGTTTTTTCTCTTGTGTTATGATATCCAGGCTCTCCATGGTCCTCAAGGTCTATGATATACATCGGTGCGGAGAGATGTGTGCTGCAAAATAAGTAGCCCTCTGCCAGCCTTTGGCGATTGTGCCAGTTATTAATCTCATCTCCTGATGAACCCCAATCAATAAATGGGGAGAAACACGTTGAGGCTTTGTCATTTTTAGTTAATGGGTTGAGGACCATGGAGAGCCTGGATATCATCACACAAGAGAAAAAATACTGCTGAGGGACCTATGACCCGAATATATCTCAGATAAGTGATTTTTTTCTTTGGTCTCCTCTGATATTCAATGATATAACCCTATAGGTCCTAACTGATAAGAAGGGAGGTCAGGGATATCATAGGAGGGAAAGCCGCCGAGGAATGGGGGCACCACTTTACCTTTAGGGTGCGTATAACACAAGTTATATCTCCATTGGCAGGTAGAGGAAAGTGAGATTGAGGGTCATCAAGACATTATACCTCTGGCAGTATTATCAATCTGATGCTCTGATAAATTAACAATTTTCAGAGAGTGGTAGGATAGGGTGTCCAAGCCGAGCCAATGACTAGCCGATCATGAAGATTGTAGATTAATGTTGCTTTATTCAATGCACAGGTCAACGCGTTTCGGGAGACACAGCTCCCTTCCTCAGGACAGACTGGCAAGAAACATCAAATCTCAATTTTGGTTCCCTAGATAGGAATAAATTATTGTGGCTGTCCCATGGTCCTGGGATTTTTTCGTATGTGTTATTTTTCACAATGTGGGATGTTTAGTAATTTTAACAAGTTTAAATAAAAGTGTTTATATGTATACTAATTGAGGTAGCTTTTGAGGTAAAATATTGGATGCACTACAACCTTTTTGTGAATTTGTATTCAAGTGTTGGATACATTTTGGGCAGCATGAATATTATTATTATTATTTATTATTATAGCGCCATTTATTCCATGGCGCTTTACAGTGTAAGAGGGTAGACATACAACAATCATTAACAGTACATAACAGACTGGTATCGGAGGAGAGAGGACCCTGCCCGCAAGGGCTCACAGTCTACAGGGAATGGGTGATGGTGCAATAGGTGAGGAGAGAGCTGGTTGCGCAGTGGTCTACTGGACTGAGGGCTATTGTAGGTTGTAGGCTTGTTGGAAGAGATGGGTCTTGAGGTTCCTCTTGAAGTTTAGTACTTAAGTACACACACAGTTGCAATAACGCAGCCAGTGTCTAATTCGTGTTGCCCTTGGTTCAGTCACCATAAATCTGTAAGTTTCAGTTTAAATATTACATTCCCCTTTTTACCAAGTAATTTTTAGTTATTTTCCATTCCCTATTGTAAAAGTGATTTATACATTTCTAAAATACATATTAAATCCATTTAAAAAAAGAGAAAATACAAGATTGTGAAGGATGCAAAAAAAACAGATCCAGGGCACAAAATAGAAACTGATGTCTGAATCAAACCATCACATTGGTTGTATTAATAACATTTAAATAATGGATGGTAGTGTGATCGACAGGGTCAAGAGGTATGTGTGTGTGTATGTGTGTGTGTGTATATAAAGACAAAACTAAGTAAACAGGATGTATGTGAATAATTGCACCAATGTGTGAAAGTATGGGAGTCTCACAAAGGGTGACTAAGCCACTGCATAACACACATAAACTTTATAATATGTTTATACACCTGCAAACAATGCAGGAGAATAATTACCATATTAATATGTTCAAGGGATGCCCACGAGTCATTTCCGTATGGTCCCTGATCTTTGTCATCGGTCCATCCTACACCAGTGGAAAGGCAGAGATGGGTGGGTCATGGTTTAGACTTAAGCGGGCTTTACACGCTACGACATCGCTCAAGTGATCTCGTTGGGGTCACGGAATTTGTGACACACATCCGGTCGCTTTAGCGATGCCGTTGCGTGTGACACCTACGAGCGATTTTGCATCGTCGCAAAAACGTGCAAAATCTCTCATTGGTGACATGGGGGTCCATTCTCAAATATCGTTACTGCAGCAGTAACTAAGTTGTTCCTCGTTCCTGCGGCAGCACACATCACTCCGTGTCACACCGCTGGAACGAGGAAGCTCTCCTGACCTGCCTCCCGCGCCACAATGCGGAAGGAAGGAGGTGGGCGGGATGTTCGTCCCGCTCATCTCCGCCCCTCCGCTTCTATTGGGCGGCGGTTCAGTGACGCTGCTGTGACGTCGCTGTGACGCTGAACGAACCGCCCCCTTAGAAAGGAGGCGGTTCGTCGGTCACAGTGACGTCGCAGGAAGGTAAGTCCGTGTGACTGGTCCGGTACGATGTGCGACACAGGCAGAGATTTGCCCGTGTCGCACAACCGATGGGGGCGGGTACGCACGCTGTTGATATCGGTACCGATATCGCAGTATGTAAAGCGGCCTTTAGTGCAATAATCCCTTTGCTTCTGCAGCAGACATTTTGCATATGAAGTGAAAGGGACCCCAATTGCGGTAACAGAAGGCGTGGCAGCAGATCATGCACCAATAGGTGTATGGACTAAATGCCACAAATGTAAATATTACCTTATACCAATCCAATCTGACACTGATGCAGCAGCGGCTGCATTAAATCTGTGAGACCTGAGAATTACGTCAGATTAATTTTTTTTTGTGTGTGTATGTCCGCTAAAGGAATTTGCACCGTCGCATGTACAATCACACAATTTAGCACAGACACTCCATTTGACTCATAGACTATGTTTTGAGGGGAAATTTTAACCCCATGCTTTATAGTTTTTCGCCAAGAAACCTGCCTCCATTAAAGTCAAAGGAGCTGGGAGCCACAGTGCAGCCAGAATTTCAGAAGAATCTGCAGCCACGCTCTTGAATGGAATGTTGGCAAGTTACAATGCAGCCAGGGAAAGAGACAGGCAGGCAGACAGACAGACAGACACAGGCAGACAGGGAAAGAGACAGGCAGACAGGGAAAGAGACAGGCAGACAGGGAAAGAGACAGGCAGACAGGGAGAGAGACAGGCAGACAGGGAGAGAGACAGGCAGACAGGGAAAGAGACAGGCAGACAGGGAAAGAGACAGGGAAAGAGACAGGCAGCCAGGGAAAGAGACAGGCAGCCAGGGAAAGAGACAGGCAGCCAGGGAAAGAGACAGGCAGCCAGGGAAAGAGACAGGCAGCCAGGGAGAGAGACAGGCAGCCAGGGAGAGAGACAGGCAGCCAGGGAGAGAGACAGGCAGCCAGGGAGAGAGACAGGCAGACAGGGAAAGAGACAGGCAGACAGGGAAAGAGACAGGGAAAGAGACAGGCAGCCAGGGAAAGAGACAGGCAGCCAGGGAAAGAGACAGGCAGCCAGGGAAAGAGACAGGCAGCCAGGGAAAGAGACAGGCAGCCAGGGAAAGAGACAGACACAGGGAAAGAGACAGAGACTGGGAGAGAGACAGATACTGGGAGAGAAACAGAGAGACAGTTACTATCTCCGGCAATGCGGATACCACAGCTAGTGTTAAATAAGTTTTAAATTAGAGTAGTGGAGTCCCACCAGGACAAGTGCCCCCTTTACTCTTTCCATAATCTGGCCTTGAACAAATATATTATACAGTGTGTGAAAAGACGTACTTGGTCAGCAGAAGTTGGCCAGCGACCAGTTAGTTATAAAGTCTTTACAGTGTAATAATGGATACTCCTAGTTTGACACATGTCGGATAATATTAGGATGTGGCCGAAAGTGAGATTACCCTAATGTCCGGCAGAATTACAGATTTGAAATTAAGGCACAACCATTTTTTCGTCTGACATCAGGGCTTATTACAAAGCATTATACATTACATTCTCATGGTGGGTCTCTTCCAGTTTTTCTTTTTTTATTGCTGTCAAGTGTTATTTTTATTACAAGGTTCCTTTCCTAACTATTGTAAATGTTATATTATACTGTGATTCTTTTATGCCCTAATGATTGTTTGGTATTTCATTTCTGTATGATTGGATTAAGGCAAGGGTGGGGAACCTTTTTTCTACCAAGGGATCATTTGGAAACTTTATACATAATTTGTTGGCTATACTAAATTATAAATTTAAAAATGCTCCTGCTATGTTTGGATAATTATTTAATTAACTCACCCCTGATTTCATGGCTGTAACTGCTTCTCTTTGGTGAGACTGTGATGTTATGTGGTATTGATGATGATGATGATACACGCAACTGCTTTTCCTGGTTTACATCGGTCAGTCTGGAGCACAGTGGACTCTTTGTGATGATCAACTTAAAAGTTTTGCAAAGAACTGATTGTAGCAACAAGTTATTCCAAACACAGCTATATTTAAATGCTTGTCTCCTCAAAGTGGGAAATTTATCACTGCTCATTTATAGAACACAAGCAATAGGAGGTCTGCTATGTACTTCATAGAATATACTGCGACTTCTGTATATACATCACATAGGATACACTTAAGGGTGCTTTACACGCTGCGACCTCGCTAGCGATATATCGTCGGGGTCACGTCGTTAGTGACGCACATCCGGCACTGTTAGCGACATCGCCGCGTGTGACACCAATGAGCGATGATCAACGAGTGCAAAAACGTGAAAAATCGTTGCTCGTTTTAAAACGTCAGAGCAGAGCAAGCAGCTTGAAGGAGCTGTGGGCTTGGGGAGACAGCTGTCAAATGCAGTCAGACTTTAAACAGAGAAGGCAAACATGATTTATTTCCGAGTTTGTCTTTTCAGTCTAAGTATATGTAGCGCCACTGAGACTTCAGTCACTACAGGGTATTGCATCTCACTTAAGATGCAGTGCTAATCACGGGTAAGGAAGAGGGTTAACCACTACACAACACACACAGTAGATGCTTTTCCGTTGGAACTGGGCTAAAGGTGGTCACCATAACAACGGGTTTTTCCCAGCCACCGGTGAGTCATCAGGAAGGTGAGAGAACACACAGTTTTTTTTACCTTAGAATAGTCTGAGACTCAGAACAACACGGTCGCTGTGGAGAGTGCTTGAGAGCATCCACAGTTAGGACCGGGCAGACTGAAAGGAGCAGGGGACGAGAGTGGAGGAGCTGGCGGACCGGTAGATCCTGTGGGACGAAGGAGAAAGACGGTTGCCGAGGGAAGAGCTTCATTGCTCCCTTTGAACCGGCGCAGTGCAGGGTGCAGAGCCCTAGGGTGGAACATACTCTACGTTGGACCACCAGAATCTGCCGGACAGGGGGATTCCACGTACCTCTGGCAACCACAAGATACCGGAGCACAGTGGCACATAGGGTCCGGAGTTGTGATTACAGTCAGGCCCCACAGCGGATTTGCGCCATCTGCACACGGGACAGGAACTTTAACACTAAACAGGGGTCCCCAAGTACTTCAGGTCATGGGGATCCACACTAAAAAAGCGCAAGAAGGAAGGGCCCACAGACTACCACACCGGTTCTGACCTTTGACTTACCCGGGATCGGCTAGAGTCCATCACAGCAGAGACCGGTGCCTCCAGGCAGCCACGAACTGTGAGTAGAAGACGTGGAACCGCAACTTCTGTGTTACTCCTTTATTGCCGTCGCCGTCACCCCGTGCTTCAGCGCCAACGGCCACTACTCCCTCCATCATCCTCCCTGGGGCCTAACTTCACCTGCGGGAAGGTGAACTATCCTGACTGCGACACCACCCCCCCAGAGGACAGCGACCACAGCGGCGGCTAATCCCTGGCCGCATACCACAGGTGGTGTCACGAGAAAACTACAACCCCTTTCATCTTCATCACCCCCACCATTATCCCATCCATCCATCCCTTTTTGTGGACACCTCGGGGTCACGAAGCCGAGCAGGGCCACCCGTGACATCCCCTGACCCTTCACCGACCCGGCGACGAGTATCTCCCAAGGCCCGTGGGATGCTCAATATACACAATGCGGAACCAGTACTAACAATACTTACTGTTCTGAATCCAGATTTCCCATGATTGCTGGGTGTAGAGAAAGAGCAGGAGCTGCTGGATGCTAGGAGGTCTAGGGCAGCCATGCTAAGCATCGTTTAAAAGGATGCTCCCATCTTCAAGATCCTATCCCAATAGTATAGTACCTGTAATAATTATATTAGCAAATATCTCCAATTACAAATGTAGTATAGTTCTCCTGATTTACTATGTCGCTTACCTCATGTTCAGGGCATTGCAGAACCTTAGGTGCTCATTATTATGACCACTAGAAACTGTAATTAAATGCGTGGTCATAGCCATGGATACCTAATGTTCTGCAATGCTCTGCACATGAGGTAAGCGACATAGTGAATCAGGAGAACTATACTACATTTCTAATTGGAGGTATTTGCTAATATTATTATTATTACACCTACTACATATCGAGATAGGATGTTGGAGATAGGTTCCCTTTAAAGGGGTATTCCCATCAGGTCCAATATGCACCCAGATCCTCAAGCAGTTCTGGGTGCATATTTCTAATCCCTGCCTAAGCTATGTTCACACACTGCATCTTTTCTATCCACAAAGATGCAGCGTTTTTGACCCCAAAAAACGCACCCGTGGCAAAAACGCATCAAAAAACACATGCGTTTTTGACACAATTTTGCCACATTTTTACCGCCTTTTTTCTTAATGTTTATCAAGTCAAATCTATTGACCGTAAGGGCTCAAAAACGCTGGAAAAAGGCAAAGAGAGTTGACCTATTGCATTTTCAAAAACGCAGTGCAAGATGCAGCCAAAAGAAGATGCACTGTGTAGACAGCAAAATAGAAATCTCATAGCGTTTGCTGGGAGAAGGAAATGCATGTATTTAGGTGCATCTTTGTGACTTCAAAACCTCAGGAAAAGCTGCAGTGTATGAACGTAGCCTAACGGTCCCAGCCTATAATAGTAGCATTCATAAAGAGATCTTTAGAAAAAGTGTTTCTAAAGATCCTTTATGATATGCTAATGAGTGCAGGGACTAGTTGCAAGTGTCAAAAGGGGCATGCTAACATGCTATTCAATGCCCATTAGCCAGCGTCAACAGCGGCGACTCACGTACCTGTGTCCGTTGTCACTGCCTCAGACACAGGGTTTATTGTCAGTGTGCATGGTCAGAAGTGTTGGGGACTTCTGATCATGCGCACAGAGCCTAACCCTGGTGTCATCGGTGGTGACAAAAGAGAAAGGTACATGCATTACCGCTGATGACGCTGAGCATTGAATAGCATGTTAGCAGACCTCTGTGGGCGTGCTTACATGCTAAGAGGGTGGACTAGTCGGTGGAAATAACGCCCTTGGTCTAGTTCCTGCACTCATTAGCATATCATAAAGGATCTTTAGAAATACTTTTTCTAAAGATCTCTTCTTGTATGCTACTAGATTCAGGGATAGTTAGACAGGGATTAGCAATATGCACCCAGAACTGCTCGTGGTTCTGGGTGAATAATGGACCTGACAGGTTCACTTTTAAAGGGAATCAATCATCAGGATTTTTGTATATAAGCTAAAGCCAGTGCTATACTGGCACTATCAGGCAGATTATCTACATACCATTAGTGGTCAGCTCAGATGTTTAGGCTTTCAAATCCAAGAACGTGAAGTTTAAAAATTTGTCAGCTTTTTGAGTGACAGTTGCACCGCAGCAGATAATAGCAGGGTGGGTTATGCACATAAATTCCCATTGATGCAGATGATTTCTTTTTTCCTGAAGAAGGAGACGGAGATGTTTCTGAAACGTGTAGAATTGTGAAAATAAAGTTTTTTGAATACACAGCATCTGTGGTTTTTAGCGCGACATTAAACCCGTTTTTAACTTTTAACCTTTATATACTATATGCCTCTACAGGGCCGCTGCTGAACCACTAAAACACTAACAAGCTGTTAAAAGGGGTTGTGACTGGCACAACCTCACCAGTTGAGTGTAACCCCTTCTATTTCTTTCTACCCTCATACCGGGTAAGACCCTAATTGCACTTTCTTTGCCTCCTACAATTTTTCTATTCAGTAAGATGGCGTCAGAGTTGGCGCCTGCGCATAGTGCTTATCTCCGGCGCCATCTTTCTGAAGCCCATGTTACCCTCCTGTTACCAGGTGACCGGAGGCGGTACGGTGTCCTGGGTCGGCATGATATCCTATTCTGCAGCTAATCGCTAAGATCAGCTGATCTCCACTCCTGTTCCTGCGGTCACAATGAGAGCTGAAGAAGCAAAGGCACATGCGCTGCCCTCTCTGCCAGTGGAATATAATAACCGGGTAACAGGGGCTTCAGAAAGATGGCGCCGGAGATAAGCGCTATGCGCAGGCGCCAACTCCGACGCCATCTTACTGAATAGAAAAATTAGCATAGAGCCAGAGAGAGGGAGGAACAACAGGCGGGGGGGCAGGAATCCATGTGCATAACCCACCCTGATATTATCTGCTGCGGTGAAACTGTCACTCAAAAAGCTGACTAATTTTTAAACTTTACTTTCTTGGGTTTAAAAGCCTAAACATCTGAGCTGACCACTACAGGTATGTAGATAATCTGCCTGATAGTGCCAGTATAGCACTGGCTTTAGGTTATATACGAAAATACTGATGATTGGTTCCTTGTAAGTCAAATATTCCTGGTTAAAATCATGTATCCAGTGTCTGAAACATCCTGCTCGTGGTTCGGGCAGCATATATCAGTAGTCAGGTTCTCTTTTAATTGTAAGTTCTCAAATCTGTTACACCAATTTCAGTAGTGTGTGGCTTTTGTGTACCTGACACCACTTTATGCTGCCCTCAGAGGAGGTACCATAACAGAGCTGACAAATTCCCCTTAAGTGCTAATGTGGTGCCCCGGAGTGTCAGGTGCCACAGGGTATTGCATCTAACTCCGGATTCCTGGAAGACCAGTGCCTGTAAAAATAATACAAACACACACATCCACGCCCTTTTTCCTAGACTGGGTAACAGGCTAGGGACAGATCTGCTAGATGGCCCCCTATTGATCGGGACTCACCCAATCCGTTAGTCAGACACCTGGGAGGAGGAGGGGCTAATCAGTACAGTGGACGTGAGATTGACATCTTGTCAGACAGCCGGTCAGTCAGAAGTTGACTTGCTGACAGAAAGTGTAAAGTGGATTATTGGGCTAAAGGAGTATGGTTGCCAGGGAGAGTACTGTGTAGGTACTCGCTGGACCGAGCAACAGCGGGGTGCAGAGCCCTAGTTCAGGAAGACTCTTCAAGCTGACCTGATAAATCTACCTGGTGAGGGAATCATCAGGGTTCCTCACCAACGTTAGTGTCCAGGGCACAGCAGCAAAGAGGGAACCCAGGAAAGGGGACAGAGGTCCGACCCAAGAGAGGTTCAAGCTGCCTGCCATACGGGCCAGGACTGTGACAACAGGAGGGGACCCCAAAATGCTTCAGGCCACGGGGACCCACCAACTACAGATGGGTGCATGGAAGTAAAGCTCACCAGGTCACTACACCGGCACTGAGATTAAGGGAATACTGAATAACCTGAGGCCCAGATTGGTAGAGACCAGCACCAGCCGGGTTGCAGCTACTCCAAACCAGTGAGTAAGGCACAAGTTAAACCGCAGCCCCTGTATTGTCTGAATTCTTCCTACACGTCTGCATCACTATACTACAACCACCAGCATCCTCCCCTGGGGCCTAGCTCTACTTGTGGAGAACCTAGCATCCAAGCTAACCAATACCCCCAGCCCCAGCAGTGAGAGACTTTGCAGTGGCGCCTTTCCCCACATAGTTGCATACCGCAAGTGGCGTCACAAAAATTTTTTTATTTTTTACAATTCCCCTTGTTATAGATACCCCTTTCTAAGTGACCCCCAGGGTCACGGAACCGGACAACGGCCACCCGTGATACGTCCCGGGATCAAGTACCCTAAAACCCTGGGATGCGTCCCAAACATGCAGGTGATTCTTTTATGAAAATAAAGGGGCCCTTCTTTTCACAGATTTAACCAAAACCTTGAGCTCATCACAAGTTTCCTTTATGCAAAAGAAGACATGTATTTCCACTTTTATTTCAATGTGTAAGAGGGAGTCAAGCTTGTTGACTTCAGAAAGGAAAAACTGCTAATGGCTGTTCTCTTTTATGGAAATATAGCTGAAACTGGTTTATATAACCCATTAAATGGCATCTTTTTTATTTTTTTAGATCTATAAAACTGTTTTAAAAAAAAAAAAAAAAAAAAAAATGCTTTTCTTAATGGCCACATATCTCAGTGTTCCAGATAACCGTACAAGGACAAATGGCTTATAAAATCTGATACTTTGCTGCTGCTAGCTTCATGGATGTAAGAGCCTCAGCTAGAGTTGTAGAAAACATATTGTTTAATGTGCATAGAACAAAAATTAAACATCAGCTTATTAATTACTGTAAATGAAATTAAAAAAAAAAAACCTTTGCCACTGATTTTCTTGCTTTTTATGTGTTTATTTTATTTTTTTTTGTTATATTTTTTTTGGTTTTTTTATGGGCTTGTTTTAACCAAAACCAGGATTGGATAAAAAGAAAATTGTGAATAGATCACATTACTGTACTGCAAAATTCTCCTGCCTGGAACATGAATGTCCATCAAGTTTAACAAAAAAAAAAAATTAAAAAAACTTTATGAAATAATATTAAAGAGATTATTCTCTGCGATATTTTAGTATTCATACAGCCCTTGGTGGTCAAAAATCCTATAAAAAAAAAAAAAAAAAAAAAAGATTGTGCTCAAGTAATACCCTTATATCTGCTCCGCTGAGTGTGTCCTCCACCGGTCTCTTCACTTCTTTTTTTAGTGGCGGACATCACATTCCAGCTGCAGTCACTGGCAGACTGCATAGTAACTAGAAGATGCATACAGCTGCACACTAAGAAGGCAACAATGTATGAAGGGTACTTTGGTACTGCATTACTGCTATAGGAATATATTACAAAAGAGGTATTTGGTTTATGTATTACCCAATGCATGCGAGCCCGGACACCAATGGCATGGTAATCTCTGGAATCCGGGAACCTAACTGACAGACTGCAAATATGACTGTTCCATCTGAGCCAAATCGTAGACCTAAGAGTCTGTCTCTTTATAGTTTGGACTGACATACAGCAGTCAGTGGCAGCTGATTGGCTGCAGCGGTCATATGATTTATACAGCTGGAAGAGGTCGTGTGGAAACTGGCATCGGACATGACCCGCAGTGCAGAAGAACTTGGTGGTGGTGTAGGGGTATGTGTGCATCTTATATTTTTTTTTTATTATTTCTAAATTAACGTAGGCCCAGTTGTACAATCATCTCTTGTGATGAACAGTTCTTTTAAGAGTGTCCACATCTTCTCTGCAGATTTATGTGTCTTCATGGTAACAGAATGTAGAGACACACAGTGTACGCTGATCCTAAAGGAGATTTCGAGATCTTTACTATAAAAAAAAAAAAAAAAAAAAAAGCAAAAGCTCAAATCCCAAAAGAATAAGTACAAAATGTTGGATCAAAAATGACAACAAATTATTTCAGATATTTCATGACGTCAGACGTTTTGATCACTGGGTTCAAAGACCCTCATAGGCTGCTGAAGTGAGGCAAAAAGTGCTGAGCACTGTGCTATTCATATCCTCGATTTCCATTGAATCCATACACTGCTTGCTCATCTCCTGAGGAGAACTGAGAAGAACTGAACACGAATAAAGGAAACGGATTTTAGCTCACCGCTTCTACTTTTTTTTTTTTTTTTTAATTTAGTAATGGGGAGGGATCAGTGTACCCAGACTCCCACCCATTAAAATGTCTCAACCCCATATAAGTCAATGGCGACCCAATTTTTGGTGCCGTAATATGACTGTAAAATGGTCATAGTAAGGGCTAAAAATAAGGGGCACCCCAAGGCGGTTTTAAAATGTATTTAAAAATTAAAAAAAATGATGTGGTTCCCCCCCTATTTGTGATAACCACCCAAAGTAAAGCAGGTAGCTGCAGGCTACATCCCTCAGCTGTCTACTTTACCTTGGCTGGTTATCAAACATAGATGGGAACCCACGCCGTTCTTTAAAAAAAATATTTATAAATCATTTTAAAAGATGGCTTGGGATCCCCCCTATTTTTGACAACCAGCCAAGGTAAAGCAGACCACTGGCAACTGGTGCTATCAGGCTGAGAAAAGCCAAGGTTATTTGGATCTTCCCAGGCTAAAAACAGTGCCTGCAGCCACCCCAGTAGTAGTGCATGTGCCAATTCTGGCACCTTGCCTAGCTCTTCCCAATTTGCCCTGGTGCAGTGTCTATCAGGGTAATATTTTTGGGTTAATGTCAGCTGTGAATTAACAGCTGGCATCAAGCCTATGGGGTTGGTATAGGCATCTATCAGGTACCCTCATTACTAACCCAGTAAGTGTAAAGTAAAAATAAAACCAAATACGCTGGAAAAAAATATTTTATTTAAATAAAGGCTCTTCCACACTCGTTCAACAATTTATTAATTACAAAAATCCTCGACTATCCAACGTAATCCAATGGTGTAGTGTCTCACGACGTCCATCAACTCCTATGGCACCTCTCTCTCAGAACAAGGCTCCATAGGTCACTCACTGTCAGCACTAGACACAGAATTTCTCACAAGCGTGGCTGGTTATTAAAAATAGGGGGGACCCCATGTCATATTTTAAAATATTTTATTTATAAATCAAATCGGTGTGGGGTTCCCTCTATTTTTGATAACCAGCTACACTTGTGAGAAAGATGTCTGCTTTACCAAGGCTGGTTATCAAAAATAGGGGGACCCCATGTAATTTTTTTTCTTTGTTCCCAGCTCTGGACACTAGGTGTGCAGCATGAACCCCAAACTTTATAGTTCGGATTCACTCATCCCTACTGGTGGAGTCCAATTCTATTGAAAAAAGGCTCATTTTATTATCTGGATTAACCAGCCATTCTGACATGTGTTTTCAAGCCTCTGGTCTTAAGGCCGCTTTACACGCTGCAATATCGTGACCAATATCGCTAGCGTGCGCACCCGCCCCCATCGTTTGTGTGTCACGAGCTAATTGCTGCCCGTGGCGCACAAAATCGCTCGGACCCGTAACACTACTTACCTGCCTAGCGACGTCGCTGTGGCCGGTTCATTCAGCGTCACAGCGGCGTTACTAAGTGACCGCCCAATAGAAGCGGAGGGGCGGAGATGAGCAGGCCGAACATCCCGCCCACCTCCTTTCTTCCTCATTTCCGGCGGCCGCAGTTAAGGTGAGGTTCCTCGTTCCTGCGGTGTCACACATAGTGATGTGTGCTGCCGCAGGAACGACGAACTACATCGTACATGCAGCAGCAACGATAATTGGGAATGGGGGGCATGTCACCGATTAGCAATTTAGCACGTTTTTGCGTCAATTTAAAATCGCTAAAGCGGCTGGATGTGCGGCACAAATTCCGTGACCCCCAACGAGATCGCTTGAGCGATGTCGTAGCGTGTAAAGCGGCCTTTACTTGCAGCCAATATGGTGCAATTTGAATGTCATGTGTTAGTAGTAATAAAGACTACAGGGCTGAGAAAAAAATCAGATACCCAGCCATGAACCTTACGGGTGCCGCAACGAAACCCATTGTCTTTAGGATTAATAATAATAATAATAATAATAAAGTTTTATTTCCTAGCGCCAACATATTCCGCAGTGCTTTACATTTAGGATTTGTGATATATTAGCGGCAAATAGCTCAGCTTTTCATCCTGCTCTTTCTGCTTGACAAAACCAGTACAAATAATGCTCCAAAGCCTGGGACTTACAATGGTAGGACAGAAAACCTACAGTAAGGCTATGTGCACACAGTGCGTTTTTCGCGGCGTTTGTGCACGTTTTTCGGGTGCGTTTTTGGCCTCAACACTGCATGACTTTGCTTCCTCAGCAAAGTCTGAGTTTTCATTTTTGCTGTCCGCACACAACTTTTTTTTAAGCTGCGTTTTTGAGCTTAAAAAAAAATATGGACATGTCAATTCTTTCCTGTGTTTTCCCCCATGCAATGCATTGGAAAAACGCAGAGATCAAAAACACAGCCAAAAACGCACCAAATCGCGATAAAAACGCATGCGTTTTTTTGCCGCGTTTTTTTGCCGCGGGTGCGTTTTTGTGCTTTTTAAAACAAAAAGCAGCGTCAAAAAAACGCAGCGTGTGCACATGGCCTAAGGGAGCAGGATTGAGATGTAGTAGCGCGGGTTCATATGATATTGGGTCAGTAAAGCCATGTTGTCCCCTTTCCCCCCCCACCCCCAAGCATTAGGTTCTTTTAGACCAAATTGGCTGAAACTTCGGAATACAAAACATCATGCGACAAAACACAACTTTCTTGTTCCTTGGGGAAATTATCTGGTAGGAATAAGTATTTTTCTTCAGGCTGCCATTTTTCTGTGAAGACGCGGTCTTGTCTTCCAGGTTATTTTTACCCGGGGAGGTGCGGGAGCGTTCGGGGATGAGGTGTTTAATTCCTATGCATATTGGAAGTATGAATCTCGCGCTCGGAAGAGGCCTGATGATGTGAATTAGCAGCCGTGCGTAAATAATGGTCCCCGTGCACTAAACATAATCCACATTAAATCCCGGTTACCAAATTTCCTCCCGCTATAAATTCTTCCACATCTCATTTTAGTGATTGTTGTGTTTTGCTGATGAGAAAGAAAAAAAAAAAAATCAAGCAATCATGAAATCCTTTGCATTTTGCTATTTCAATCCGCCAAGCGTGGGGTTTGCTGCTCATTATAAGGAAAGGGGGGGTTGGGGGAATAATAAGCCCCTTGGTTTGTCAATGGGAAAGAATGAGCTTTTTAAAGCTGGCTGCCTGTTCCAGTCACACAGGGAGCATTAATGGGCACCAGCTGTGCTGCAGCTATAGCAGTTCCAGCACTTGAGCTCCTCACAGCGAGATGCCGTGTGGCGATGGCGCAGGAGTGCCTCCTGTGCTGTATCAGGAAGTATACACTTCACTTGTCGTTCCCTGGGCAACAGATTAACCGCAGCCAGCTGGCCACGCACTGCCATAGCGGATCAAAGACTGCGCTCTGCTCCGTATAGCTCCAGCGCGGATGTCTGCAGGCATTGGGATGTAGGAAGCATTGCAAGTTGAATTTGAAGGTTATAGACGAGGGGGTGGTTGGGGAGGCATGACCACAAAACGAAAAGTCACTGGATATACATTTTAGTGAGAACCCTCTATGAATTTTGCAGCATAGCCACTCTTTCATCTTCCTGGAGCATCTGACATTGTGCAGCTGGAGCCACAATTACGCATACCTGTATTTACGCTGCTCACACCAGGATCGATGCTTGAGATGTCCATAAATTACCAGCTATAGCTCATGAACTTGTCTGGAGCTCTAAGACAACCGTCCTTAATAACCAGCTATCCTATGGCGAAAATATCCACTCCGCACACGTGCTATGCATCCAACAATGAGTCTGGTCCATGGCTGCATATACGTGCACACACAATAGCGGCTGTCTTCTCATTATTATTATTAGCAGTAGGCATCCGCACACTACTTTGGCATTTTTTCTTTTCCGCTTTTGTATCCTTGATCAAGCAAATTACCACGTAGAATAGGATGTAAGGTTTGTTGCATCCTGTATAGACACTCTACACCATTTAGATAGAGTGCCACGTGCCTTTATTTATCATCTTACCTGTTTTCCCTTCTGCAGACTCAATCTCTATTTTCAGTTGTCTCTGAGCTAGTAGGTCAAGAATGGTGACCGTTACACAAGGAACATAGAGACACAAGTTATTCCTGCTTTCCTGTCTATATGTAGCACATGTACAGAAACAGCAACAAAATTCAGGACATTATTCAGCAGTGGCTAGAAATGTAGTTGTGATCCCAGAACTAGGATGAGATAAAACATGTAGAATGGATTGACATATCAGTGTAGCTATGAATCAAGCTCCAAACAGAACAGTTACTGTAAAGTTTAAGCACCAGATGTGTGTCTTTGCCTCAGGGTACTTTTCCACTTGCGTACAGGTTCCAATGCGAGAGCATCGGAAGTGATACGCTAATGACTCTCTGCTGCGAGCGTCAGCCGAGGGTCATGTGACTGTGATGCGATCTTGCGATCGTATCACAGGTGCGGAGAAGATGGACTTTCTCCCCATCTCCTCCGCTGCCTGTCTCTGCGTGTATCGCACTGCTTTCGGATTATATGCGAGTACAGTGCGATGTTTCACACGCTTCCACAGGTGTGCATGGGGGTGCGTGAGCTGAGACTCGCTGCCAAACACAGCATGCTGCGATTTATTCCGCATGCTGCTGTGGCATGCGAAATCAATCGCAGATGGATGCTGTTCCATAGTTTTGCACTGGTGCGAGTGAAATCCGACGCAATCGCAAGTGAAACAGTACCCTCATACTGCATCTTCACTCTCAATAGCCTCTAGATATCAGCTTTAATTTGATCCCTCAGAGAGCGGGCAGTGAGGCTTGTTTTTAACAAAACAAATTTTAGCAGTTTTTCAAAGTAAATGTTAAAGGCGTGGTCCAAAGTCAACCTAAATTTCCATCTAAATCCCTATCTATATAAGGCTGTAATCTAAGCTATTTTCTAATATATTTGTATTAAAAAAAATTCTACTGTTCCTTAACTACACGATTTATTTGCTATTTCCTGTTAGAAAACGCTTTGTTTGAGAATCCCAGTGCATGCTAAGATACTAAAACAAGGGGGGCGGAGCTAGACATGGCTGAGTGAAGACGTGATTCCTGGAGCTCCTCCATATAATCCCCCATAAAGCCGGCTTTTATATGCAAAATGGGCAAATCCACCACTAAGAAGGCTAAGCCCAGCACCCCAAGTCGGCCCCCTGCACCCCAGAACAACATTGGGGCATATTTCACCCGCTCCAAGGAGCATGAGACAACTGCGCAGCCGGGGCACAAATCGCGGCCTGCAGGGCCTGATCCGGTCCCTGCCCCTGTCCTGATGCCTGGGAATGTGACAATGCTGGAGACCCGGGATAGATGTGAAGCAGCAGAGACTCCCCGTGATATGAGTGAGCCGGCCGAGAGACCCACAGCGGCGGTGTGCACATTCAAGAGCTCAGCGACGGGAGGAGCGGTAAATCTGCTGGCGCTATTCCAAGATGGCGCCCGCTCCCCTGAGACGCGGCCTGGAAGCCTAGCACTGGAGGACGAGACACCCGTGGCCGCGATCTTGCCTCCCCTGCACCCCAAGGCGTCGCCGATGAGACCGGTTAGCCCCCACAACTTACCTGCAGCCAGAGCCAGTGGATCCTGGAGAGTTGCAGCGTGCGAGAGTGATCTGTACAAGTGCCCGGGCCCAGGTGATGACTCACCGCTGCAGCCTCGGGCATTGAAGAATCAGACGCCGAGCAGAGCGGCCGAAGCTCGGGTACTGCCAGCCCCTTATGTGAGGGCGACTGATGATGGTGGGGACGACGCAGCAGGCACCCCTGCAGGACTGCTAGACCAAACGTTGCAGGTACAGGGGGGGAAAGGGGACCTGCTAAAAGGGGCCCACATCAGGGGCGGTGGTAGCAGCATAAACCACACTCCCCTACCAAGGACCACACGGTCCTCAGAGGGACCTGCGGACAGAGGAGGACCGCAAGAGTCTATGGAGGTGGCCGCTGAGTTCTGGGGCATACCTCAGAAGGAGCTGCCCCCCACCTCTCCAGACAGTTGGTGCACGGGATCCTCCTGGGCTGAGAGCCAGACGGGCGCAGACGGGGTTCTGGATGGGGGCACATTGATACCCGTACACAAAGGGCCCATGAAGCTGGGGGCTCCCTCACACCATCTTGTAGCCGGACCACCGCTATGGGAGGACATGAACAACCCCCAAAATACGCAGAAAATGATCTTTGGCCCAGTTATACAGGACTCTTTTTATGCATACCCCAATATACCTCATGCTGCCGCCTCAGCGAGCGAGGATCGCCCGGCATCCCTGGCAGATCTGCGGGCACTGTTACAAGCAATTCCTACTAAGAACGACATTGCAGCACTGGCCAAGCAGGTGGTGGCGGAATGTAAACAAGAATTTATCCAATTGCGGTCTGATCTCTCCTCACTTACCCATAGGGTTGATACCCTTACCGACCAGCAATCAAATTCCCAAGTCTCTATTCAATCCATCCAAGAGACAGTACAGAACCAGTCCAAACAATTATTTGCCCTTCAACAACACGTAGATGATCAAGAAAACAGAAATAGAAGAAACAATCTACGTGTTAGGGGCCTTCCTGAATCGATTGTGCCCCCAGACATCCCAGCCGTCCTCCGTTCCATTTTCAATAATCTATTAAGGAAGCCACCAGGAACCCCTCTAGAGCTGGACAGAGCCCATAGGGCTCTACGTCCCCCGGACCCAGAGGACCCTCGCCCAAGGGATGTTGTGTGCAGGGTCCACTTCTTTGCTGCAAAGGAGGCCATTTTACAAGCTGCCAGGAAGAAGCCGAACCTATCATACAACGGCTCTGCCATTCGCATCATGCCAGATCTTTCAAGGCACACCCTAGCCCAACGTGCTACCCTTAAGCCTCTTCTGGATGTCCTAAAAGAAAAGGGACTACCGTTCCGGTGGGGATTTCCGTTCTCCCTATCGGTTCAGAAAGACTCCCGATGGTGGGTCCTACGCTCCCCAGAGGATATTCCGACGTTCACCAAGAACTTGGGCCTACCTGCCATTTCTATCACGGCCTGGCCACTTACGCTGCTCCAGCCCTGGGTCCCGAGAGAAAGGAACACCTATACCAGGCCAGACCCACCTTCTGGGTACAACAGGGGACTACCTCCACGAGGTGAACGGGGCCGTGGGGCGAGCCGCCCTCGTTACCTGACATAGAGAGGCTCAGAGGCCGCGTGCGCCCCTTTGGCCTATCTTATCTACAAATATTCAAAGCTAAATGACTTTTACTTGTGTTTTAAAGTTTACTCAATGCCCGTATCATATCAGCATCTAATTCTTTTGCCGGTGTGTATGGTTATCTTTAAGGTTCTTCATATATCCAGAGCTCTGCTTGGTCATGCCTGACATCCTTTTTCCCCAAATAGGTCGGGATCCTCTGTCCTGCCTAGTTAGGGCGGATATGTTCCCTAGGAACGTTTGTTCGGATTTAGTTTACTGTGCAAGGTCTTTTTACCTGATGTTCTTTCTGTTTTCTTTCCCGCTACACTCTACCCATCTTAAACCTCTTTCTCCCCTTTACTTGGGCGGCCGGGCTGATCGTGTTCGATCCCCTTTCTCATATATTTCTAATGTATCACTCTCTTATAGATGGCGGACCTGACTATTGCTTCTTTCAATGCCAGGGGCCTTAATGTCCCGGAGAAGAGGTCACAGATATTGTACCACCTTCACAAACGGAAGGTAAGCATGGTGTGTTTTCAGGAGACTCATTTCAAACAAGGGCATGTCCCCACTCTTAAAAATAAGTATTATCAGACATGGGTATCCTCAGACAACCCGGATTCCCGTTCCAAGGGTGTGGCGATAGCTATCCATAAATCCCTCCCACATCAAATCCTAAAGTGCACGACAGATAGTTTTGGAAGATACATTATCCTCTCACTGAGGGTGGGGGACCAAATACTTACAATCATTAACGCATACGCCCCAAATCAAAAGCAGGACAGCTTTGTTACACGTCTGGTGGACGCTGCGATCCCCCTGATACAAGGTACAGTAATTTTATGCGGTGATCTCAATGTCACCCTTGACCCCACTTTGGATAACTCCAGGGGGAAATCTAACATTGCCTACACCACCATTAAACGGATCAAAAAAGCCCTATTGCGCATTCAACTATTTGACACATGGAGATTGGAACATCCGTCCGACAGAGACTATAGTTACTATTCCCATACCCAAGACTCATATAGCCGCATAGATTACATATTATTACAGCACAACGCTCTCCCCTGGATCCAACACACTGAAATGGATAGCATATTGTGGTCGGACCATGCGCCGGTCTATTGTTCGATTGAGATCCCCTCTCTCCCAGCCCCCAGGGGGTCGTGGCGGTTGAATGAGTCGCTGCTGCTGGATGAGCTCTGTGTTACTGATGTTCAGACCTCTATCACAAGGTTCATAGAAGACCACTCCGTAGATGACACAGCTCCCACTTATAAGTGGGAAGCATTGAAATGTGTCATGCGAGGTATTTTTATCAAACATGGGTCCCGAATTAAACAAGAACGGGCCCAAGATATAGTAAAAGCTCTTCAAAAGGTTTCTGAACTGGAGCTCATTCACAAGCAAGCCTTATCAGCCGCAAACTTACAGGCTCTTTTGCAGGCCAGGATAGAGGTTAAAAAACTACTGGACTCCTCATATAAGCGCCTAATGCAGGTAGGAAAGGGGAGAGTCTATGAGTTTGGGGACAAGCCAGGCAGGTTGTTGGCTAATGCATTGAGAGAAAGGAGAGCCCACACCCTCATACCCTGTATTAAGAACTCACGCGACGAATTAATCTATGCCACCCCTGACATATCTAATACTTTCCAGGATTTTTATTCCAAGCTATATAATCTACCTGTCGAGCCCCCTGCGTCGAGTGACGGATGCCCCGCAATACCCTCACCTTTTCGGCGTCTCAGTAGCTCCATAATTGAAGACCTGGAAAGTCCATTTTTATTGAATGATCTGCTAGCAGTGATCCGCGACACACCGGGTAACAAGAGTCCTGGACCCGACTGATTCCCTGCCAAATTTTACAAGGCCTTTGCGGAGCGGTTGGCACCTTTAATGCTTCTTTCCTTCAACTCAATCTCGGACTCTGCCCCTTTCCCGCCCCATTCAACCACTGCCTATATTTCCCTGATCCGTAAAGAGGGAAAGGACCCCACGGCATGTGGTAGTTTCAGACCGATATCACTCCTTAATGTCGATTTAAAATTCTACGCCAAGCTACTGGCAAATAGATTGAGCCCTCTGCTCCCTGGCCTAATTCATCTAGATCAGGTCGGATTTGTCCCGGGTAGGGAGGCAAGGGACAATACCATAAAGACCCTAGATCTAATCCAACACGCGCACAATAAAAAACTCCCTCTTATGTTGCTGTCCCTGGATGCCGAGAAGGCGTTCGACAGAGTCTCATGGCAGTCACTTTCACAGACACTGGAGCATATAGGCCTGGGACCTGTTTTCTCATCCAAGATTATGGCCTTATATCATTCCCCGACTGCATATCTTAAGATTAATGGCACTCTGTCGAGACCCTTCCCCATCCGGAACGGGACCCGGCAAGGTTGTCCCTTGTCACCGTTACTTTATGTTCTAGTAATGGAACATCTGTTATCGGCCATCAGGAATAACCCGGATATACAGGGTGTTCGGATCGCCAACCGGGAGCATAAATGTGCCGCGTTTGCCGATGATCTCCTTATTTATCTATGTAACCCTCTCACATCCCTCCCGTCTCTACTACTGGAGCTAAACCGCTTCAGCAAATGGTCCAACTTTAAAATCAATTTCGATAAATCAGAGGCCCTAAATATCTCTCTACCCCTAACGACGGTAAATGCTCTTAAACCAAATTTTCCCTTTCGATGGCCGCCCCACGGCAGTATTGGATACCTGGGTATAAAGATCCCTGCTGACCCAGCCAGGCTTTTCCAATTAAATTATCAAACTTTCCTGTCAAGGCTCGAGGGAGATTTGGCCTCATGGCAAAAAGGCACTCTATCGTGGTTTGGCAGGATTAGCGCTATCAGGATGACGGCCTTGCCACGACTGTTGTACTTAATACAGACGGTTCCGGTCTACATCCCGGCAGCATACTGGGCCAAGATACAACGCCTATTCAATCAATTTGTCTGGTCCAAAAAGCGAGCTCGCTTGAGATTCAGCGTCTTAACTAGGACCAAGAACGCAGGCGGGGCGGGTCTGCCCGATTGTAGGCGGTACTACATGGCAGCCGCGTACGCCAGGGTTCTGGACCTTCTGCATTGTTCTGGATCCAAGCTCTGGGTTGATCTGGCGCAGGATTTGTGCCCTTTGTCAATTCCGACCCTGCCGTGGACTTGGCCTCTCCTCACCAAACATAAAATTGAGATGTCCTATAGCACCAAACAAACATTGAAAACAATACATTCTATGTCATCACGCAACCTCATGATCCAGCCTAGAGGACCCCTTATGCCACTAACTGACAATCCAGAGTTCCTGCCGGGAGCATCGTCCAACAATTTTCTGGGCAGCACGAAACTAAACCCCCTGAGATTAAAACAGGTGGCCCCGGGGGGTTCCCTCCTTCCGCTCCGGGAGATTGTGGAGGATCGTAACTTCAAACTGCGGTTCCATTTTGAATATGCCCAACTCAAACACTTTATAACCTCCCCAGACACTGTCAGGGCCCATTGCCCGCCCCAAACACCTTTTGAAAATCTTTGTAGTGGGTCTTCTGATTCGCGCCATGCAATCTCAAGAGTGTACAAGTTTATGACAGGCACAGCAGAGACATCCCGCCCTCACTTTTGTGCGGCATGGGAAACAGAGCTCAATCAGACGTTCCCTAGGAAACAATGGGAGCGTTGTTACCGCCTGACCCATAGGTCAGTGGTGGCCACCAGGATGCAAGAAACCAGCTATAAAATTCTTTCTAGGTGGTACAGGGTCCCAGCATCTCTTCATGCATGGTATCCTGAAGTTCCTGACACATGCTGGCGCTGTGGAGCGCAGGGGGGCACCATGTCACACATCTGGTGGCACTGCCCGAGTCTGTCGGTCTTTTGGAACAAAGTATTGGTGGCCATCCGTGAGGTTACCGGGATTGTGGTTCCCAGCCGCCCAGAAGCTGTTTTGCTGTACATCTTTAACATACCCGAAAAGGTCTATAAAAAATTTATCCTAGGTCACCTCCTCCAGGCTGCCAAGACAGTGATCCCACGACGTTGGAAGGATCCTACCCCCCCTACGCTAGATGAGTGGGTAATGGAGGTGAATGTAATTCACCGGATGGAAATGGTGATGGCCCAGTCACGTGGGCAGACGGTAGAGATAGCCGCCAAATGGTTTCAGTGGGAATCATTCCTGTCAGGTAAAAAATTTCTGGAACTAATCTAATCTCCGGAGGACAGGTACCCTGGCCCCCCTTATTCTTCAGATATATACTGCCCTTTTGATGTATTATGGTCCAACAGACACAGTATCAGCTCCGGTCGCCGTGCCCAACTTCCCTCCCTTCCACTTCCTCCTCTGACCCGCTCTTTTCTCTCTACTCTTTACGACTGCCTCTTTTCTTAAGCTTTCTTCTTTGTTTCACTATCTTCAAGGGTTTAAAAATGATTATCCATATATCTTTGTAATCATCCATATTCCATTATGAAGCTCTTGATAGTTTTTTTTATTGATTCAGATTATGGATGAACGTTATTTGATGCAGCATGGTTTTGTGTCCTTCTAATGTATGTTTTATGTTTCTTTTTGAAAAATTTAATAAAACTTTAAATTGGGAAAAAAAAAAAAAAAAAAGATACTAAAACAAAGCGTCATTAGAGCAGGGAGCAGCGACTCTTGTCACAGTCACAGCCTTGGCCCTCTCCCTGAAACTAAGGGGCACTTTGCACACTACAACATCGCAGCTGTGATGTCGCTGGGGTCAAATCGAAAGTGACGCACATCCGGCGTCGCAGTCGATATCGTAGTGTGTAAATCCTTTTTGATACGATTAACGAGCGCAAAAGCGTCGTTATTGTATCATCGGTGTAGGGTCCGGCATTTCCATGAATTGGGAAATACCGATGTTACGATGTTGTTCCTCGTTCCTGCGGCAGCACACATCGCTGTGTGTGAAGCCGCAGGAGCGAGGAACATCTCCTACCTGCGTCCAGCGGCTCACGCCGGCTATGCAGAAGGAAGGAGGAGGGCGGGATGTTTACGTCCCACTCATCTCCGCCCCTCAGCTTCTATTGGCCGCCTGCCGTGTGACGTCGCTATGATGCCACACGACCCGCCCCCTTAATAAGGAGGCGGTTTGCCGGCCGGAGCGATGTCGCAGGGCAGGTGAGTGCATGTGAAGCTGCCGTAGCGATAATGTTCGCTACGGCAGCTATCACCATGATATCGCAGCTGCGACGGGGGCGGAGACTATCGCGCACGGCATCGCAGCATCGGCTTGCGATGTTGTAGTGTGCAAAGTGCCCCTAAGAGTCATGAGTGACACTTGTTTCAGGGGCTGTTCTCATCCTCTCTATGTGCCTCCATGCTCGCTGTGCACTGTGCGATCTGCACAGTGACAGCATCCGCCCCCACTAGTAACATCACTGGTCTCCTGCATGCTGAGTATTGCTACCATTTTGTTGCCCGCAGATTATTACTGATCTGACCCAACAACAAAGCGAACACTGTCATTGGGCAGATTGTACAGTGCACAGAGCAGGGATGAGCACCACCCCTGAAACGAGCATCACTGATGATGCTTCGTTTCAGGGAGGATGCAGAGGCTGTGGCAGTGACAACATACTCGGCCTCCTGCTCTGATGACTATTCGTTTGGGTATCCCAGCATACAGGAGGATTCTCAAACAAATTGTCATCAGACAGGAATTAGGTAAAAAAAATAGAATAGCACTTGGATAGGGAATAGTGATGAGTGAGCACTAAAATGTTTGAGTGTTTGGTACTCGAATCGAGCAGGTTGGAAGCTCGGATGGGCTCAGCTTGAGCACTGAGTATAATGGAAGTCAATGAAGACCCGAACAGGAGGACTGGGGGCAGGAACATCATTGAATTGGATGGAAACCGTTTTCAAATGGAATAGGAACAGCATGGGGAAGATGCCTGGACGCATCTCTGACACATCGCTACTGGGAACAATTTTGTCAGAGTATTAGGGTATGTGCACACGTGGCGTATTTGGATGCAGAAATGTCTACACTATTTCTACATCTATTGGGAGGAAAAATGCGCACAGGCAAAAATGTGTTTTGCCGCATTTTTCCATGTTTTTTAGTGTTTTTGGATACCAATGTGATAGATAGATAGATACACATATACACAGACCAACATAATTGCACAACCCTTTCACATATAATAAAATTGCACCCTGTGGAGCTTATTGGACAGCTTTTTATGATTAAATAAATAAATGAATGAAAAAAATGACATGGGGTCTCCCATATTTTTGATAGCCAGTAAAGGTAAAGCAGACAGCTGCAAGCTGATATTATCGAGCTTGAAAGGTCCGTTTGTTATTGGGCCCTTCCCAGCCTAGAAATACCAGTCCACAGCCTTCCCAGAAGTGGCACATCACATTACATTCTTAGCCTCTGCTTTTCCCGATTGCCTTGGTGTGTTAGCAATTGTGGTAATGATTTATGGGGTTGATGTCAGCTGTGTAGTGTCAGCTTGTGTTAGTAATGGAGAGGTGTCTATCAGACACACCCATTACTAACCCAGTAATTCAAAAAAGCAAAAACACCCACAAATACTTTATTTAAATAAAAAAACAACACTCCTGTCTAGCCCTGTTTACCAATTTATTAAAAAAAAAATAAAAAGCCATTTAGACTGAAGAAGTCCACCAAATCAGACGTAGTCCACAAATGGAAACCTGAAAGACATAAAAAGAGAGAGCCAAGATACTGCCCCTCATTCACCAATTTATTATTAAAACAAGAAAAAAAATCCCTGCAGCTCTGACATAGTTTATGGCATTCCCACAACGTCCACCGATTATGTAGTACAACCTATGGAGCTTCGTTCTGAGAAGGACGCTTCATAGGTCACTCTCGGTCAGGCTGTGCGTTGCGATACCCATCAACTGTAATGAGCAGTTATGAAGTCTATAACGTTACCGCTCTCGCCGGGTCACACAGAGGGCAGCACGAGATCCACAATGGCTCACTAGCGGTGACATGACTGACGTTAACACTCATGAGACATTCCAAGTTTCGCACTGCCCTCTTTGTGACCCGACGAAAGTGGTAACGTTCCTGACGTCATCACCACTCATCATGGGGGACGTCGTGCGAATGCCTTGGACTATGTCAGAGCTGTTGGGTTATTAATTTAATACTAATTTGGAGAATGAGGGACAGTATCTTGTCTTTCGTTCTCTCTTTTTATGTGTTTCAAGTCTCCATTTGTGCATTACATCTAATTCTGAGGACTACCAGGGCAAAAGTCGGTCAGTGTTTTTAAAGTAAAAGATTTTTGTGCGTATCCCATTATCTTTATACTTACTGGGTTAGTAAGCTGGGTATCTGATAGACGCCTCTTCATTACTAACACCAGGGCTTAATGCCAGCTGACACTACACAGGTTACATCAACCCAAACAAATATTACCCCAACTGCCATCGCACCAAGACCCCATGCCATTTTTTTTATTTATTAGGTTAAAAATTGCTAAAACACTAATTAGTGCCACATTAAAGGCACTAATAGGTGCAAGTCTACAATATAAAATGTACCGCAATAGTAATTAAACACCCTTAATGCCTGCCCTAATTTAAGCTCTCCCTCCTAAACTAACTATCCCTGAACTGCTTCCAAAGTAGTGTGTCAAGCATTGCGCCGTGGGGTCTCATATAAGACCTGATGACGCTATGCTGCCGGCCTATCACAGTAATGCCAGGAGCCACCATGGCTATGGCATTGCCGTGTATTTCAGGCAATCCTTGCATTGTTATTGGCTGTCTAACAGCTGCAAAACATGGGGGGGCGGGGACTCGAGTATACAGCAGTGGCAAGCATGCTCGCTCATCACTATCAAGAATATATATATGAAGGTAGAATTCTTACATACTGACTCCATTTTATGTATGATTTTTCTTTCTCTACATGCAAAGTTAATGTTAGGTCTGCCATGGTTAATTGATTACTGTATTGTGCTCATTTGGGGGACTCGAGATTAGGTCGTATGGTGACTTTTGCTGTTCCAAATTTCTGGCGAGTTCATTGTCGTTCGCGAGGACCTAGAATTCATCTAGGACTTCTGGGATATTTTTTTCTGAAACTGAGTGTGATGTTCTTTCACCGCCTAAAGGCCCTGTTACACACAGCGGTATCGCTAGCGTGCGTACCCGCTCCTGTCGGTTGTGCGTCACGGGCAAATCGCTGCCCGTGGCGCACAACATCGCTCGGACCCGTCACACGGACTTACCTGCTCAGCGACATCGCTGTGGCCGGCGAACCGCCTCCTTTCTAAGGGGGCGGTTCATGCGGCGTCATTAAGCAACCGCCCAATAGAAGCGGAGGGGTGGAGATGAGCGGGCCGAACATTCCGCCCACCTCCTTCCTTCCGCATTTTCGGCGGCCGCAGGTAAGCTGTAGTTCGTCGTTCCCGAGGTGTCACACATAGTGATGTGTGCTGCCTCGGGAACGACGAACAACCTGCGTCCTGAACCAGCAACGATTTTTTGAAAAGGAACGACGTGTCAACGATGGACGATTAAGTGAGTATTTTCCATCGTTACCGGTCGTTCGTTGGTGTCACACGCAACAACGTCGCTAACGAGGCCGGATATGTGTCACGAATTCCGTGACCCCAATGACATCTCGTTAGCGATGTCGTTGCGTGTAACGGGGCCTTAAGCCATATGATTGTACTGTTGAGTTCATACCAGGAGCCAGATGCCTGAATTTTGTTTGCTTAACATTCTCTGCCTGTAAGGGAGGCTAATAAATATTATATTCATAGATTCTGGCTAAGGCCTAAGCCACACGGCATGAAAATCTGTGCGAGTGGAGTGCGATAAAAAAAAATCTCATTCCACTCGGACCAATATTAGCCTGTGTGTCAGCACCCATAAGCGATTATTTTCTCAGCCCTAATTGGACGGAGAAAACAATCGCAGCATGCTGCGACTGTAATGCGAGACTCTTTCTCTAGCACCCATTCAAGTGTATGGGACGAGAGAAAAATCACACTGCACTCCCGGTACACCGGTGTACCACGAGTGCAGGGCGAGAATGGCAATAGCCGGCTACGGTAATGATTGGCATAGGAATAGTGTATTAGCAGCCTGTTGGCACAAATTCTAACCTTACACACTGTGCTGCTGATACCTAAAAAAAAAATAAAAATGATTCTATTCTGTACTAATACCAATCTTCGCTGCATTTTGTGTAGGGTTAGCTATTGGAAAAGGGATCGTGTATTACAGGATTGTAGGCAGTGATTCTAGCCTTACACACCTTGCTGCTGATACCTAAAAAAATGTATTCTATCCTCTAATAATACCACTCTTAGCTGCTTATAGTGTAGAATAAGCTGCAGTAGTTGGGATTATGTATTAGAGGCTTGTAGGCAAGGATTCTGTCCTTACAGACCTTGCTGCTATGTTAACACAAAAGTCTTTCTCAGGGCTTATTCAAATCTATTCTGTTCTCTATTAGTACTGCTCTTAGCTGCAGTTAGTGTAGGGAGAGCTAATGGGGAAGGGATAGTGTATTAGATACATGAAGGCAGGAATTCAAGCCTCACAGATCTTGTTGCTGCTATGTAAAAAATGTATTCTATTCTCTAATAATAACGCTCTTACCTGCATTTAGTGTAAGGCTAGCTGCTGCAGAAGGGATAGTTTTAGTGGCATCTAGGCAGGGATTATTGCCTAAAGGCCGCTTTACACGCTGCGATCTCACTAGCGTGCGTACCCGCCCCCATCATTAGTGCGTCACGGGCAAATTGCTGCCCGTGGCGCACAAAATCGCGCTGACCCGTCACACTACTTACCTGCCAAGGGACGTAGTTGTGGCCGGCAAACCGCCTCCTTTCTAAGGGGGCGGTTTGTTCGGCGTCACAGCAACGTCACTAAGCGGCCGCCCAATCAAAGTGGAGGGGCGGAGATGAGCGGGACGAACATCCCGCCCACCTCCTTCCTTCCTCATTGCCGGCGGCCGCAGGTAAGGTGAGGTTCCTCGTTCCTGCAGTTTCACACATAGCGATGTGTGCTGCTGCAGGAACGACGAACAACATCGGTACGATGCAGCAGCAACGATAATTGGGAATAGGGGAACATGTCAACAATTAGCATTTTTACACGTGTCTGCGACGATTTTCGATCCCACGTAGGTGTCACACGCAACGACATCGCTAACGCAGCCTGATGTGCGTCACGAATTCCGAGACCCCAACGACATCACTTTAGCGATGTCGCAGCGTGTAAAGCGGCCTTTACAGTCCTTGCTACTGCAATTTAAAACCATAAGTTCCTTTTAGGATTACATCTGTTCTATTCCCTATTAATACTGCTCTTGGCTGCATTTTGTGTCAGGATAGGTGCTGTAGAAGATATAGTTTTGCATTTAAGTCAATGAAATTCTGCCTATACGCCTCACAATCCTTGCTGCTGCAACCTAAAACCAAAAGTCCTTATCAGGGTTACATCTATTCTGTTCCCTATTAATACCGCTCTAAATGCCCTGTCACACACAGAGATAAATCTTTGGCAGATCTGGGGTTGCAGTGAAATCATGGACATATTCTTCCACAAGCTGTCCACAATTTCACTGCAACCACAGATCTGCGGCAGATTTATCTCTGTGTGTGACAGGGCCTTTAGCTGCATTTAGTATAGGAAGACTTGCTGGGTAAGGGATAGTTTAGCAATAGAGGCATATAGGCAGGGTTTATTGTCTTACAGTTTTTGCTGATGCAACCTAGCCTCCAGGTTACGGCTATAATCACACAGGACTATGCTTGGTTGTAGGTTCAGTGACAAGACCAACAGATCTGTCTGATCTTTTATACCTTTTAACAACTGCAGTGGTGTGCTATTTGTCATCTAAACAAATTAGTTGAAACAGCCTGTTGCAGAATCACAGTGGCAGTGCTCCAGTGCTTCCAGCTTGCGACTGATATGGCTGACATGCTCGGAGATGACAATTCGGAGATGGAGGAGGAGGTGCAGAAACTGGTGTTGGAGGTGGAGGAAACCCTGATGGTACTAGGGCTCGCAATTCTCTGCGTCAGTACCACGTGTGCCGTCCCAGGGTGTGACTCGGTTCTGGCGGGCACAAGGTTTACTCAGTGTGCTGTCAGGAAAATGTAATGTCCCTAGCTACAAGCACTTGTTGGTTGGAACTTGTTGGAACGTGTCGGTTGTTAGGTGGACCTTCCCAGTAACTGTATTGGTCAGGGTACAGGTGATGTTATGGGACATGTGCTGGTGTAAGGTGGGTATGGCACATAGTGAAAAATAGTGGTGGCTGGGGATTGAGTACAACAGGTTGGCCCTCTAATAATCATCAGTAAGGGCCGCCTGAGTACTTCTCTAAAAGTGATGAGCGAGGGCCTTCTGATGGCTCTCTAAAAATTATGACTGATGGCCCTCTAATAATTATGAGTGAGGGCCTCTTGATGGCCATCTAAAAAAACCTTAGAGATAGGTCCGCATGATGACGCTGTTGATATGGTAGAGGAGTAGGAGAACAAAAAGAAGAAACCATGAACTGTTTACCGGTTTTTGGGTCTGAAGTGGTGCATAGGAATACACCAGGAAAAAAAGGAACATTTGATTTGGCTTAATGTCCTGCTGCTGTCATCCAGAGGGGTTGAGAAGTCTTTGCCATTCCAGACCTTGTTCATTTTGAGAACAGTCAACCTATCAGTATTTTCAGTTGACAGGCGAATGCTCCTATCAGTTATTATGCCCCTGGCGGCACTAAGAACACACGGAATCAACTTCAGCAGGGAGGGAGCAATGAATGCGGCCTGCGATCCTCCAATTCGGCTCAACTCTGTGGACAAGAAAAATAAAGCTGCATTCATCGAATGGGAGAAAGGCCCAAATGCACCTCTTTTGTCAATAAATGGAGTTCTTTCCCCAGGATGGATTGGAGAAGATTCCCGCACATGGTTGAGGAATTCTGATTGGCAAAGATCTTTAAGGAGATAAACAAAATGTTTTCAAATTCTTACCTCAATCGGTTTGAAGCCTTGAAGCAGCCTAATGCCCTGAGCAAGCACAGGAGGAACTGCCGCCCATCTTAGCTGAAGTGAAATTGGACTTGGATGCCGGAAGGTCCTTGCTTTGTCAGTTATAGCCTCAGTGACCTTGAATCCAGGACTCCTTGTTAGCCACATAAGTCCCACTTTTTCCAAATGTAATAAAAAAAAATATATATATGTTCAGAGGCTCTGCTCTACTTGTCTTCCAGCATGTATTGGAGTGCCTCCTTCTGATGTTTGGCAGCTCTTGCACATAGTGCATAACACTTTTTTCCTTTCTTGGAGTCTCACTCCTTAATAATGGTAAGAGGTTTTCTAGGGCCACCTTCTATGTTTTTTTTTCCAGGGTGTATTGGCTGTATTTAGTCTCATCTTACTCCAGGAGGGTATTCATTAAGAATGGTGTGTAAAATACTGATCCTTAAAAATTCCCCCTTTAACAATTCATGATGGTTATATAGGTCCTAGAGCGAGACAGGGATTGTGGACCAACTACGGGCGTTGAACCTGCTCGATATAGGGTTACACAGCCGGCCTCTGCTTCTAACAGCGCATTTAGCTGCATTTCACTCATTAAATGCTGCTGTCCGTTACTGACCACAGCATTTAAGCACCACAATCTGGCCTGGGCGTTAACTGTTACCAATTTTTCTTCTTTTGCGTACTCTTGGTCCACAAAAAAAACATCAGCCCTATAGCTTAGTCAGTATGCTTTCTATCCATGGAAACATACGGGAAAAACAGATGTCTGAAAGAGTTCTAAGTCACCTGCATCACATTTAGGGTTCGCTCACACTGGCGTGTAAAAATGGGTCCCACTCTCATGTAGTAGAGTTTGACGACTGAAATCCAAATGGTATTTCATATGTAATGTGAGTGCAATTCGAGTATGCTATATTTTTCTCGCCAACCATATGCAATGTGGGTTTTTTTTCTTTGCACCTATAATTTACCAATCAACAAACTCCCTTACATTCAAGACTTCTTTCTCTCCAATTCCCTTCACCTTCTTGCTTTTACAGAAACCTGGATCCAGCATTCTGATACCACTGCTGCTGCTGCTGCTCTCTCATATGGTCTACAATTCTCACATACCCCAAGACCTGAGAACAGATCAGGAGGAGGTGTTGGTCTGTTCTTTTCATCCCAGTGTTCCTTCCAGGTCATCCCCTCAGTACCCTCACTCATGTTTCCTTCTTTTGAAGTCCATACCATTAGACTCTTCAAACCATTCTCCCTGTGCGTTGTGTATCGCCCTCCAGGCTCCTCTAGTCAGTTCCTCGATCACTATGCCATTTGTCTTCCACACGTTCTATCCTGTGACATTCCCACTCTCATCATGGGGGACTTTAACATCCCTATTAATGGCCCGCTCTCCCCATCTGCCACCCATTTTCTTTTTCTAACTTCCTCCTTCGGCCTCATTCAGCTCATGAAGTCTCCTACACATGAGGATGGGAATATGCTGGACCTAGTCTTCTCCCGCCTCTGCACTCTGCGTGGCTTTACTAATTCCCCTCACCCACTCTCTGACCACAACCTTCTTTCCTTTTCTGTCAAACTGTCTTCACACCCAGGACGCCCCCACTTACCGCCCAAACAGAAATCAAAGTGCCATCAATACCCAGCTGCTTATGAACAATTTGCAGTCATCCTTGGCTCCTATCTCCTCCCTCTCCTGTGCAGACTCTGCAGTGTCACATTATAATAAGATATTGCAAAGTGCCCTGGATGAACCTGCACCAGCTACATGCAGAAAAAACACACAGGCAGCGGCAGCCCTGGCACACTCTTCAAACACGTTTCCTCCAGGGCTGTTCAAGGTGTGCAGAGCGTCTGTGGAGAAAATCACTTTCAGCAGAAGACTTCATCCATTATAGGTTCATGCTCAAAACCTATAACTCTGCTCTCCATCTGGCTAAACAAGTATACCATACCACCTTCATTACATCACTAGCCAACAATCCTAAACGACGCTTTGAAACCTTCCACTACCTCCTGAGCCCTAAAGCACAGACCTCGGTCACCAACCTAAGCTCTGCTGATCTGGCCACTTTTTTCTTACAAAAGATCAACGACATTCGTCAGGCCATTTTTGAAAAGTCCCCTCAGAGCCTGGATCCCCTTCTCTCCCACACCTCAAGCTCACTCTCAATATGTGAGCCTGTCACAGAAGAAGAAGTTACAAGTGAAAAGGTTTTGGTACCATGTTAGCCAGTTGAAAAATGATTGAATGTTCTCAGTTTTGTTCCTCTCACTGAGAACATTCAATAATAGAAGTGACCCACCTCCTCACTTCTTCTCGCCCGACAACCTGCACCAGTGACCCTCTTCCCTCACATCTCCCTCAGGCTCTCTCCCCAGCTATCACTACCCATCTAACCAAAATGTTTAACCTCTCTTACATAAGGTACCTTTCCTTCATTATTTAAACATGCCATCATAACCCCTCTACTTAAACAAACCCTCCCTCGACCAGAACTGTGCTGCTAACTACAGACCAGTCTCTAACCTTCCCTTTATCTCTAAGCTCCTGGAACGCTTGGTCCACACTCGGCTAATCCGCTATCTATCTGAAAACTCTCTTCTCGATCCCTTTCAATCTGGTTTCCGGTCTTTACACTCCACCGAAACAGCCCTCACCAAAGTCTCCAATAATCTATTAACAGCAAAATCAAATAGCCACTATTCCCAATTGTTTCTATTAGATCTCTCAGCTGCTTTTGACACTGTGTATCAGCAACTCCTTCTCACCATGCTCCGTTCTATTGGCCTCAAGGACATTGCTCTTGTCTGGTTCTCCTCCTATCTCTCCAAACGCTCCTTCACTGTTTCCTTTGCCTGCTCTTACTCCGCTCCTCTTCCTCTCACCTTTGGGGTTCCTCAAGGCACAGTCTTGGGTCCCCGTTTCTTCTCTCTATACACCGCCCCTATTGGACAAACCATCAGCATACTTGGTTTCCAGTATCATCTCTATGCTGATGACACCTAATTATACACATCATCTCCAAACATCTCCCCTGCTTTATTACGAAATACCAACGACTGTCTGTCTGCTGTCTCTCAAAGCATGTCCTCCCTCTATCTGGAACTGAATCTCTCCAAAACTGAGTTTCTTGTGTATCCTCCCTCTACTAACCAACCTACACCCGACATCTCAATTAACTACGATGATTTAATCATTAAGCTGGTGTCACACACAGCGACAACGACAACGACGTCGCTGCTACGTCACCATTTTCTGTGACGTTGCAGCGACGTCCCGTCGCTGTCGCTGTGTGTGACATCCAGCAACAACCTGGCCCCTGCTGTGAGGTCGCAGGTCGTTGCTGAATGTCCAGCTTCATTTTTTGGTCGTCACTCTCCCGCTGTGACACACACATCGCTGTGTGTGACAGCGAGAGAGCGACGAAATGAAGCGAGCAGAGGGAGCAGGAGCCGGCGTCTGGCAGCTGCGGTAAGCTGTAACCAGCGTAAACTTCGGGTAACCAAGGGAAGACCTTTCCCTGGTTACCCGATATTTACCTTCGTTACCAGCCTCCGCTCTTGCTGCCAGCGCCGGCTCCTGCACTGTGACATGTGGCTGCAGTATGCATCGGGTAATTAACCCGATGTATACTGTAGCAAGGAGAGCAGGAAGCCAGCGCTAAGCAGTGTGCGCGGCTCCCTGCTCTCTGCACTGTGACATGTAGCTGCAGCACACATCGGGTTAATTAACCCGATGTGTACTGTACCTAGGAGAGCAAGGAGCCAGCGCTAAGCGCGGCTCCCTGCTCTCTGCACATGTAGCACAGCGACGTTATGATCGCTGCTTCTGCTGTGTTTGACAGCTAAGCAGCGATCATAACAGCGACTTACAAGGTCGCTGTTACGTCACCGAAAATGGTGACGTAACAGCGATGTCGCTGTCGCTTAGTGTGACACCAGCTTTACTCCCAAACGGCATGCTCGCTGTCTTGGGGTTATATTTGACTCAGAACTTTCCTTCATTCCGCATATACAAACACTCACTCACACATGTCACCTACATCTTAAAACATCTTCAGAATCCGACCGAATCTCACCTTCGAAACTGCAAAAACCCTTACTGTCACACTTATTCATTCTTGTCTGGACTATTGCAACTTTTTACTCATTGGTCTCCCTCTGATCAAACTTTCTCCTCTCTAATCCATTTTGAATGCAGCAGCCAGGGTCATATTCCTGTCCAGCCGCTTCACCGATGCCTCCACCTAGAGCCAGTCACTACAATGGTTACCTATCAGCTACAGAATACAATACAAACTCCTATCTCTCACCTACAAAGCTCTCCACAGCACTACCCCAAAGAATGCGACTAATATCCAATCCCCAAGTTTTTAAGTGTGCATTAAAAACACATCTCTTCAGACAAGCTTATCATCAAAACTTACTTACCTAACTCTCGCCTGTCCCATCTTTTAAATGCTATTCCTAACCTTCTCCCTCCTATTTCTACCTCACATCCTCCATACAACCAATAGCATGTAAGTGCACCTAAAACTTTACTGTCTTGTGACCCGATCATTCAACTTTGTATGAAATCAATAATGTATCATAAGGACGGCCGGACCAGATACTAGAAGAACACTTTACCTTTTGTGTCCCCCTATTTCCGTACAGATTGTAATCTTTCGAGTAGGACCCTCATTCCTACTGTAGCTGCTGAACTATGTGCTATTTTGTTTTTGTCTGTACAAGCCCCACCTGATTGTAAAGTGCTGCGGAATATGTTGGCGCTATAAAAATAATAATTATTATTATTATTAATAATCATTTACAGGACCATTTACCGTATTTTTTGTTTTATAAGACGCACCCCAAATTTAGAGGAAAAAAAATATGGGGTTCGACTTATAATACGGTGGTGTCTTACCGGAGGGAGGTGGCAGTGGTGGTGAAGCGGGATCAGAGGAGGCAGGGGTGGTGCTGGAGTAGGGCAATGCTGCCTTCAGTGCATCGGGTGTCCCAGATGCTCGGTTCAGACGTCGGCGCTAAGAGGCTTTGCTGCGCTGCCCCGGGGCTCTGCTTTGTTTTAGGCCGTGAGGCAGGGGCTGCTATCCTGAGTGTCAGCGTTGCGGGCTTTAAAGAAATGGCGCAGCTAGAGTAGATATCTCAATCACAAGCCTAGACCTCATCTGCGTACGCACCATTTCCGGGTGCCTTTTACCTTAAGTCTGCTGCTGGGATATCAGTGGGCCTGAGGTGGCACCGTTATTTGAAGTCCGCACCACCGACATTCAGGATGGCGGCCCCTGCCCCACTGCTCGCAGCACATCAGAGCCCACAGCGCAGCAGAGCCTACAGCGCACCATAGCAGAGCCCACAGTGCACCGCCTGCAGTACAGCCCAGTGCATAGCACAGCTCGCAGTGCAGTCCAGTGCACAGCATTGCCCCTGCCTCCTGTGACCCCTCTCCAGCACCCACCAGTAAGCTATATTCAGCATTTAAGACAAACCCATTTTCCTCCCAAATTTTTGGGAGGAAAAGTTCATTTTATAATCATAAAAATATGGTATAATGTTCTGTGCTACAGAAAGGTAATGTATCCATAGGAAAAGGATACCAATAGCATGGTCCATATGGCATCCCAGTTTTTTCCTTGCACTCAAAGACTTGAATAACTGAGTCTTGTCCTGTTTACGCAGCACTCACATCATGCTGCCGTTTTGTCCTCTAGCTCAGAGGTCCCCAACTCCAGTCCTCAAGGCCCACCAACAGTGCAGGTTTTTGGGATTTCCTTAGTATTGCACAGGTGTTAATGTAATTACCTGCCCAGGTGCTGGTTCCAACAGCAGTGCAATGCTAAGGAAATCCTGAAAACATGCACTGTTGGTGGGCCTTAAGGACTGGAGTTGGGGAACCCTGCTCTAGCTGAACACAGCTGAGAAAAAAAATCACAGATCTGCACTGACTCTTTTTTTCGCATTGCACTCCTCCGATTTATACGCTAGTGTGAGCGAAACCCTTACGGTGTAGTGTGGCTAACAGGAGTAGCAAAATTTTGTTATAACATTCAGAGATACGATACAGTGGTGTATGTGTACATTAGCCATCACGTGGCACAAGAAGGTAAAGGACACACTGCACGATAGACATTATATTGTGTGCTCCGCTTATTATTTATTCATCTGTATGGGAAGATTCAGCGGGCTGCTTGTCATGGGTGTGTCACGGGTGACAGACAGTCATGTGGTTTCTGGCTATGGAAAGTCACAGTACTTCACAAACTTCATCCTGACTTTCCATTATTCCTGCTGTCAGTATTCATTGTAGTAGGTAGCTTTCCTGCTAGATTTTCATCTCTGCCCCTATTGGACCCAGCAGGAGCTTGCCCTCCACCCAGCTGCTGATCATCAGTATTCTCTTGGTGCTTAAATACTCCCTTCTTCTCTGGACTTGTGCTGGTGATATTATTCAGTTCATTCTACCTCTGGTTGCAAGCAGGCGACTTGCTCTCAATGTGTAGTATCGATGCTGAATCCTGCTGAACTCCTGCCTGTGTCATCTGTGGATAAGTAGTTCATGCTTTTTCCCCTGTGTGTCCCCCTTGTGTCTTCCTTTAGCGTTGATTAGTGAGGTTGACGAAGAGATTATACCACCCGTTCCCTATTTAGGGTCCAGTACTAGGGGTACCTAGGGTCAGATAGCTGGCTCGGCACATAAGAGCGTAACCTATCTAGGGTGGTGTGGGACCCCAGGGACCAGCTGTAGGTTTGGTCCGAGGTCAACATCTCCTTCTTCCCTAGACTCAACGGTCCCCTTCACTTACCTTTCACCGCTCGCTTGGTACTTCCCCATACCTAGCATGACATTGCTCTTGCCATACTAGACGACGCCAAAAAGGTATATTAAGTGTTTTTGTTTTTTGTTTCTTTTTTTCTTGTCTTCAGAGTGTGTCCCTATAGTGGACAGACACCAATGTATAGCATCCATCCCAGGCCCCACTCTTCTTACCTTGGATATGTTCTGCATACAGTCATCAATTACAATACAGAGAACATTTTGACTTAAGGCCCCGTTACACATAGCAATGTCATTAGCGAGATCGCTGAAACGTCACAGGTTTCGTGATGCAACAGCAATCTCGCCACACACGACACATGGCAGCGACCGGCCCCCTGGTTCATTTTTTGATTGTTGGTGTCCCGCTGGGCAGCATGCATCGCTCTGTTTGACACCATAAGAACAACGAGCAACCTCGTGGGCATGCCTGGAAACACTACACCTGTATCGAGGTCTGAGTCGTCAGAATAGCTGCTGTGTGACAGGGTCCCAACGACCGCCGAGGTCGTTATATGGATCGCCGTATCGTTGCTGCGTCATTAATTATATCTGCCTGTTTTCCAACTCACTAGCGACCAAGTAGTGACGTACCAGCAATCCTGACCAGGTCGTATCGTTGTCGGGATCGCTGGATCGTCGCTACGTGTAACGGGACCCTTAGAGCATTTAAAAGGTACTAACCGGATCACATAGTTTTACCTAAAGGCCGCTTTACACGCAACGACATCACTAACAAGATGTCGTTGGGGTCACAGAATTCGTGACGCCCATCCAGCCTCGTTGTGTGTGAAACGTACAGACGACCGCTAACTATCAAAAATACTCATCTTATCGTTGTCCAGTCGTTCTAATCCAGATTATCGTTGCTGCTTTTGCACGCAGGTTGTTCGTCGTTCCTGCAGCACCACACATCGCTGTGTGTGACACCGCAGGAACGAAGAACTACATCGTACCTGCGGCCGCCGGCAACAAGGAAGGAAGGATGTGGGCGGGATGTTACGGCCGCTCATCTCCGCCCCTCCGCTTCTATTGGACGCCTGCCGTATGACGTCACTTTGACGCTGCACAAACCGCCCCCTTCGAAAACAGGTGGTTCGCCGGCCACAGCGACGTCGCAGGGAAGGTAAGTCCGTGTGATGGGGCCTAGCGATATTGTGCGCCACGGGCAGCGATTTGCCCGTGATGCACAAACGACGGGGGTGGATCCTTAACCCTTGAATGGCTGCATGTCCAGACAGAGACAGAAGATTGCCCCTCTGCAAGAACAGTATGGGGGCCCTTTGGAGTCCAATGGTCCTACGTAATGAACCTCTTTTGGTGCTGCTTTGGCGATGGAAGAGGGCCCTCTTGGCTGTTTCGACCCCTGTGGTTGCACCAATGATTTGTCCGCCCCTGTGTATCTGCTATTTTAAAATTCCATCAAGTAGATTAAATCCTCACCATCCAAAATAATCTACATCAGGTTGAGGAAATTGACTTCATGAATAGGTCTGGGAGCATTATGGAAATCCTTACCTGTCAAACATTATCAGATATTCTGTGTGTTTTTTTTCTACAGTACCAGTCTAGACACTGCACTGAAAAAAAAAAGAAATGTGTAGTATGTTGTACCTGCTCTTTGTATAGACTGGAGTGCCGCTTTGCTATCCACCCCTCACTGCTGTAATGTGGATAAGATTAGACGGCATTGACAGAAAATTGCTTAGCTCTTGCATTCCTCCACCCCGCCAGCTCTGCAAGAGCTCCAGACCACAAATGCGCTGAGCGGAGCGGCGTCTGGCAGTCATAGGGTTACCCAGCGTGAGGGGCTGTAAGGAACAAAAGGCGGATGATTGAACAGCTGTGAGTGGTAATGCCAGCTAACGAGTCCCCGCACAGCTATAATCAGAATCCAGGCCGGTTATCCAGCATATTCTTCATGTAGAATATTCAACACAAAACCCTTTAATCCTTTCTGCCGGAGCGAAAGAAATAAAAGGGGGGAGGTGGGGGGGAGCAACCACTGTATGTTTGTCCAAATCTTCCACTTCCTATTCCTAATTTATGGCAGGAGCCAGCAATAAGCATTTTTCATAATTATAATTTTCAGCATCATTATAGTGTACGTGACTGGAGCGTTCAACGCCGGCCATTGATGGTGCTTGGTGTGCTGCACACCACACAAGCGGATGGAAAACTTGCTAGACTTGACTAAAAATCAAGAAGGAAAGTCACATATTGATAGGCCTCGTAAAGACTGGAATTTCGGTGCCTCGTAAAGACCTTGGAATTTTGGTGAAAGTGGGTAGAATGTAGGACTGTTCGATCATAGATCCTGGTTCCACCACCAGAATGGGGTTTGCACAATCACCCATTCCTACTGGTGCCACGGCGGGACTGACTAAGTGAGCTCAGTGGCTTGTGCGACCAACCCAGGCAGACCCGGTGTGCTCAATTATTGGCTGCTGCGCTGTCGACACAATGTCAGCGCTACAAGCAATATCAGACACCAGGAGCAGTGCTGGAGATTCAGCTCTGGACCAGAGGAGGGGGAGTAATGAAGTCTATTTTTTCTAAACCAGCACTCCGGAAAAAAAGTGTTTTCTAAAACCAGAAAACCCCTTTAAAGAGGAGCAACCACGAGGATTTTCCTACATAAACTAAAGCCAGTGCTATACTGGTGCTATCATGCTGATTCTATACATACCTTTAGTTGTGAGATCAGATATATAGTTTCAAAAATACAGACAAGTAACGTTTGTGAACTTCACTGTTATTTGATGATAGGGGCAACAGAATATCTAATAGGTGGGTTGGGTTTTGCTAATTATTCCCACCCCTCTTTGCCTGCCTGTCCTCCCTCCCCCTGTCCTTCTTCCCTCTGTAATAACTGAGATAGGAGAGGAAGACAGGGGTGGGAATAACTAGCAAAACCCAACCCACCTATTAGATATTCTGTTGCCCCTTTCATCAAATAACAGTGCATTTCACAAACTTTACTTACCTGTATTTCAGAAAGTATACATGCGACCTCAGCACTAAAGGTATGTTTAGAATTAGCATGATAGCACCCAGTGGCATAACTAGAGTTAGATGGGCCCCGGTACAAAGTTTTGACCTGGGACCTCCCCACTCCCCACCATACATCGACACTCTGGGTACAGGAAAATGACGTTGACACTCTGAGTTTGAGATAATGACGCTGACACTCTGGGTATGGGACAATGACGCTGACACTTGGCTCTTTTCCTCAGCACCCAGCTTTCCTATGCTCTGATATCCATTTTTTCCTCAGCACGTAGCTTCTCCATGCTCTGATATACATCTTTCCCTCAGCACAAACATCTTCACTCTACATAATTGCTTGTATACATTATAATGGCTATCCATAAAGTATAAAGGCTCACTCATAGCTCTCCAAATACTATAAGGGTATATCTGCACGCTGCATTCTTGATTTGACAAAAAAAAATGCACCCTCTGGCAGACTTGACAACTGTAAACACTGCGTTTGAAAAAAAAAAAGCGGTAAAGCTCATGCGTTTTCGATGCATTTTTGTCAGTGCGTTTTTTAAAGGAGAAATAAAATATGATACGATGGGATAATTGATAGCTAGAATATATAGATAAAAAAAATATAGATAATAGAACATATAGAATAAATAATAAGAAAGAACAGGTAGAATATATAGAAAGAAATAACAGAATAGCTCAATAGAGGGATAACTAGCTTGGACAGCTGTTTTTTAATTTATTTTTGGTAAAAAAAAAGACGTAGGTTCCCCCTCATTTTTCATATCCAGCACAGGAACAGCAGCAGCTGCAGGCTGCAACCCTCAGCAGTCTACTGTACCTTGGCTTGTTATGAAAAATAGAGGGGATCCCACATTTTTTTTTTCTTTTTCTAATTATTTGGTTTCTTTAAAAAAAAAAAAAAAAATGATGTGGGGTCACCCCATTTTTCTAAAATCAGCAAAGGTGCAGCAGACAACTGAGGGCTAATATTCTTAGGGTGGAAAGGCCCATCCTTATTTGGCCTTTTCCAGCCTAACAATAGAAGCCCACAGCCGCCCCAGAAGTGGCGCATCCATAAGATGCGCAAATTCTGGCGCTGGGCCCGGCTCTCCCCCCGTTGCCCTGGTGCAGTGGCAATCTGGGTAGTAAAGAGGTAATGTCAACCCACAGTAGCCACTAAGTCCTAGATTAGGTGATAGCAGTCGTCTGAGACCCCGCCCCCAACACTAACCTGTAAGTGAAAGTAAATAAACACATACACCCCCAAAATCCTTTATTTCAAATAAAATACAAATAAACACCCTCCTTCACCATTTTATTAACCCCAACACACCCTGCAGGTCCAAAGTAATCCACATAACGTTCCACGGCGATTCAGCTCTGCTACATCCCTGTCCTGTCACAGCGAGCACCATTGAGCATGACTGCCCGCTGACAGCAGACAAAGCTGCACGATAAGAATGAACTCAGGCAATAGTGCGGGACCCACAGTTGTGACGTCAATGGTTTACCTGCGTTCATTCTCAGCACGCAGCTCTGTCTCTGTGTTTTGGTCTGATTTGCAGACAGAGGGGAAGGACTCCAGCTGTGACCGGAAATCAGCTGCGTAATGGCACCGCTGATCGCGCTGCTCACTTCAGTCACTCGGGTGATTTGCTGTCACGAGTGGAGGACTCCAGTTGTGGCAGCGGCTAATCTGAGTGATGTTACTGCTGATAGCTCGACTCACTTCAGTTGCTGTGTGGAGCTCACAGCAGGCAGTCTTGTTCTACAGCGCTCGCTGTGAGCTTCAGATGTAGCAGTGCTGGAAGCATCGTGGGACCTCGTGTGGATTACGTTGGACCTGGAGGGGTGTTTGGAGATTAATAAAGTGTTGATTTTTTTTGTCTTATGTCAAATACAGGATATTTTGGTGTTCAGGTTTATTTACTCTCACAGATTAGTGATGTCTCATAGATGCCTGCCATCACTAAGCTAGGACTTAGTGACAGCTATGGGCTGCCATTAACTCCTTATTACCCCGATTGCCACCGCACCAGGGCAATAGGGATGAGCCGGGTAAATTCCTGGGACTGTCCCATCTAGTGGATGCGGCAATTTTGGGTGGCTGATAGCTGATTTTTTTTTAGGCTGGGGGCTCCCAATAACATGGGTTTCCACAGTCTGAGAATTCCAGCCCCCAGCTATGAGGCTTTATCTTGGCTGGGTATCAAAATTGAGGGAGACCGCACGCCGTTTTTTTTTAAACTTTTTATTTTACTGTACGATATAGATTCTTACACCGGCGGCAGTGATTGGTTGCAGTCAGCTGTCACTTAGCATAGGGGCGTATCTGACTACAACCAGTCAGATACGCCCCTATCACAGCAGAGAGATCCCGCATGTCACAACTAGACTTGAGCCACCCCCCTAGTGTTCGAGTTCGGTTCAGTTCATCGAACGGCAGCTTAGTTCGGCGAATGTTCGACGAACACCTTCGAACCCCATTGAAAACAATGGAAGGCAAACACATACAAACACATTATACATGTACACATACAGTTAATAAACATTGCCATGACACTTATAGGTCCCTGCGGCGCGTCCTGCACTCTGTCTCCCGTCGCTTTTCCTTCCGATCATCGCTGCGCCCTCCCGGTAACCAGCACTGATGATAGGACCTTCCGTGACGTCGTCATAGCATGTGACCAGTCACGTGTGTAATATCTCATTGGCTACAGACTGGTCACATGGCTAGACGTCATGCTAGGTCCTGTCAGTGCATCTCTCCTGTATGCGGTGCTCGTTTGAGCATCTCCGTGTACCGGCAAGATGCTTGGGCACATGCTTGGCTCCTTGTTCCTGCATGTCAACGCTCTTTACAGAGTCAGCCCACATGCAAGGACTGGATGCCACAGCCGGTTACTATAGCAACGGTGGCAGCGGTGACGTCACCGCTTACAACCCGCAGCCTCTGCTCACTCACTGAGTGATTAGACTGCACAGGAGCAGCAGCGTCTTCCTCCCATGCAGTGCTGTCTGATGTAGCAGAGCTGCATGGATTGAAGGAGAAAGAAGATGGAAGAACAGGATCGTGGAGGGGTGAGAGGGAGTAATAAACATGGAGTCTCTAAGTGTGTCTGTGTATTTGTTTCTATTAAAGTATTTTTTTCTTTGTGTGGTGTCTTTTTGTTTAACCCCTTCACGACCATGGACGGAAAGATCCGTCCTTGTGCCCTGGGCCTTAACGACCAAGGACGGATCTTTCCGTCATGGCGGAATCGCGGCACCGGAGCCTCCGGTGACTGCAATATGTTAACATAAACCGCAGATTCGGGGAGGAGGGGACCTGTTCCTGACCTTAGGAGGGGTGGTGCCTCCTCCCCGGACCTACGGAGGCTGTGATTGGCTGACGAACGCCGCTCAACCAATCACAGCCACTGTAATGTTCCAGCCATTTAAAATGACTGAAACATTGAAATCCAGCCCTGGCCAGTGCAGCTGTAGCACTGGCCATTGGCTGGAGCTGGGTGACCTCACTGGATCATCCTCCCCCAGCTCCAGTAGCTCTGATTGGAGAGATCGGCCTTGTGACCGATTCCTCCAATCACAGTGGACCTGTTGCCGGTGACCGCCCCCAACAGCTTCACTTGTCGTCCCTGCAGCACACCAGCACACTGAGCACAGTGAGTGTACACAGTGCAATGGCAGGGCGACAAGCTCCGGTCCCATGCTGTTATGAGACCAGAGCATGGGACCCGGAAGTTGCCGCGCTGCCATTGCACTGTATGAAACCGGCGAAAAGCGTCCCGATCCGCCGCCGCTGCCCTCCGCGATCTGCCACCTGTCTCCCCGATCTCCTGCCCGCACCCTCACCCCCACACCTCCCGATCCGCTGCCGCCGCCGCCCTCCATCTGCCACAGTGCCACCGCTCCCCCCAATCTGCTGCCCGGCCCCTCACCCTTCGTGATCGTTGCCCGGCCCCTCACCTATGTGATGTGCTGCACGATCCCTGTCCTCCTCCATCTGTCATAGTGCCACCGCTCCCTCCGATCTGCTGCCCGGCCCCTCCCCCTCGTGATCGTTGCCCGCCTCCTCACCTCCGTGATGTGCTGCACGATCCCTGTCCTCCTCCATCTGTCATAGTGCCACCGCTCCCTCCGATCTGCTGCCCGGCCCCTCCCCCTCGTGATCGGTGCCCTCCCCCTCCCCTCCGTGATGTGCTGCTCGCCCCCTCCCCTCCGTGATGTGCTGCTCGCTCCCTCCCCTACGTGATGTGCTGCACGCTCCCCCCCCACCTCTCACCCCCGTGGTCAGCTACCCGCCCCCTCCCCTGTCACCGCCGTGATGTGTGCTCCCACACCTGTCACCGCCATGATGTGTGCTCCCTCCCCTGTCACCCCCGTGATGTGCGCTCCCTCCCCTGTCACCGCCGTGATGTGCGCTCCCTCCCCTGTCACCGCCGTGATGTGCGCTCCCTCCCCTGTCACCGCCGTGATGTGCGCTCCCTCCCCTGTCACCGCCGTGATGTGCGCTCCCTCCCCTGTCACCGCCGTGATGTGCGCTCCCTCCCCTGTCACCGCCGTGATGTGCGCTCCCTCCCCTGTCACCGCCATGATGTGCGCTCCCTCCCCTGTCACCGCCGTGATGTGCGCTCCCTCCCCTGTCACCGCCGTGATGTGTGCTCCCTCCCCTGTCACCGCCGTGATGTGTGCTCCCTCCCCTGTCACCCCCGTGATCTGTGCTCCCTCACCTGTCACCCCCGTGATCTGTGCTCCCTCACCTGTCACCCCCGTGATGTGTGCTCCCTCACCTGTCACCCCCGTGATGTGTGCTCCCTCACCTGTCACCCCCGTGATGTGTGCTCCCTCACCTGTCACCCCCGTGATGTGCGCTCCCTCACCTGTCACCCCCGTGATGTGTGCTCCCTCCCCTGTCACCCCCGTGATGTGTGCTCCCTCACCTGTCACCCCCGTGATCTGTGCTCCCTCACCTGTCACCCCTGTGATCTGTGCTCCCTCACCTGTCACCCCCGTGATCTGTGCTCCCTCACCTGTCACCCCCGTGATCTGTGCTCCCTCACCTGTCATCCCCGTGATCTGTGCTCCCTCACCTGTCACCCCCGTGATCTGCTGTTCGCTCTCCCTCCACCTCTCACCCCCGTGATCTGCGCTCTGCTCACCTGTCTCCCCCGTGATCTGCGCTCTCTCACCTCTCACCCCCGTGATCTGTGCTCTGCTCACCTGTCTCCCCCGTGATCTGCGCTGCGCTCCCTCTCCCACCTCTCACCCTCCCCGATCTGCTGCCTCCTTCATCTCCTGTGATCCTGCTGCCTAGATCCATCCTGTAGGGTAACTATCCCCAATCTCACCTCCCACTCCCCTTCCATGCCATCTACCCTTCCCCCCCATCCTCTGCCGCTCCTGCATCCACTGCGCCCTCTCCCATCCGCCCCCACTCTATCCCAGCCGCCGCCGTCTCACATTCACAGATGCTCCCTTTATATGCCGCTGCCCCCCCATCTGCCGCCGCCCAATCTGCCGCCCCCCAATCTGACGCTGTTCTGATCCATCCTGTAAGTATTGTTCGTGGCTCTTTTCTAACTATCCCCAATCGCATCTCCCACTCCCTCTCCCCCCCTCCTCCCCCCACCTGCCTGCCGCCAAGTGCTGATCAGCTACGTGATTGGCTGATCAGGTACGTAATTGTTGCACTAGTTTTTGCTTTTTTTTGTGCACCCCAAATAAAAAAAAAACAAAACAAAACATGTACAATTAGGTACCTGATCAGCAATCGTCCTGCAGTCGTACTCGACTTTGGACAGTCCCCCCCCCCCCCCTTTTTTGCAGAACATTTGTGTGTGCGCCCTATTTTTTTTTTCTATGCCATGGGGTTTAGTTTCCAAAATGGGGTCACATGTGGGGGAGCTCCACTGTTTTGGCACCTCAGGGAGTCTCCAAACACAACATGGAATACGCTAATTATCCCAGACAATTTTGCGTTTGAAAAGTCAAATGACGCTCCTTGCATTCTGAGCCCTGCTGTGCACCCAAACATTTGATTTCCACCACATATGAGGTGTCTGTGTACTCAGGAGAAATTGCACAATACATTTTATGGTGCAATTTTTCCTGATACCCTTGTGAAAAAAAAAACTACCTGGTTGAAGTAACAATTTTGTGGTAGAAATTTTTTTTTTTATTTTCACGGCTCAACTCTATTACGTTTTGTGAAGCCCCCAGAGGTTCAAAGTGCTCAATAAACATCTAGATAAATTCCATGAGCTGTCTAGTTTCCAAAATGGGGTCACATATGGGGGAGCTCCTCTGTTTCGGCACCTCAGGGGCTCTCCAAACGCAACATGGTGTGGCTAACGATTCTAGCAAATTTTCTGTTCAAAAAGTCAAATGGCGCTCCTTCCCTTCCGAGTCCTGTCGTGCGCCCAAACAGTGTTTTTTCGCCACATATGAGGTATCTGCGTGCTCAGAAGAAATTGCCCAACAAATTTTGGGGGTTCATTTAATCCTACTACCCTTGTGAATATGCAATATTTGAGGCTAAATTAACATTTTTGTTGCAAAAAGTAAAATGTTCATTTTTTCCTTCCACATTGCTTTAGTTACTGTGAAGCACCTGAAGGGTAAATAACCTTCTTGAATGTGGTTTTGAGTAGCCTGAGGGGTGCCGTTTTTGGGATGGAGTCACTTTTGGGTGTTCTGTGTCATGTAGACCTCTCAAAATCACTTCAAATGTGATGTGGTCCCTAAAAAATGTGGCTTTGTAAATTTTGTTGTAAAAATGAGAAATTGCTCATAAACTTTGAACCCCTCTAACTTCCTTAAATTTTTTTTTTTTTCCCCGAAATTGTTCTGATGTAAAGTAGACATGTGGGAAATGTTATTTATTAATTATTTTGTGTCATATGTCTCGTTGGTTTTAGAGCATAAAAATTAAAAGTTTGAAAATTACAAAATTTTCGCGAAATTTCCGTTTTTTCACAAAGAAACGCAAAAAATATCGGCCTAAATTTACCACTAACATGAAGCCCAATATGACACGAGAAAACAGTCTCAGAATCACCGGGATCCGTTGAAGCGTTCCAGAGTTATAACCTCATAAAGTCTGGTCAAAATTGCAAAAAATGGCCTGGTCTTTAGGGTCAAAATAGGCTTGGGGCTGAAGGGGTTAACCCTTTATTGGAGATTCTTAATGGCCGGGTCAAATTTGCCTGACATTAAGAATATCTAGCTTAAAGGGTACGTTACACGTTGCGACATCGCTACCGATATATCGACGGGGTCACGGTTGTTGTGACGCACATCCGGCGCCGGAAGCAACATCGCAATGTGTAAATCCTACTAGCGACGATGAACGAGCGCAAAACAGTCAAAAATCGCTGATCTGTGTCACATCGTTCATTTCCTTAATGTCGTTCCAGCTGCAGATGCGATGTTGTTTGTCATTCCTGCAGCACCACACATCGCTGTGTGTGACACCGCAGGAACGACAAACATCTCCTTACCTGCCTCCACCGTCAATGCGGAAGGAAGAAGGTGGGCAAGATGTTATGTCCCGCACATCTCTGCCCCTCCGCTTCTATTGGCCGGCTGCTTAGTGACGTCGTGGTGACGCCGAATGCACCTCCCCCTTGAAGAAGATATTGTTCGGCGGTCACCGCGACGTCGCCGACAAGATATGTGCGTGTGAAGCTGCCGTAGCGATAATATTCGCTACGGCAGCGATCACCAGATATCGCATGTGCGACGGGGGCGGGTACTATCACGCTCAACAGTGCTAGCCGATGCTAGCGATGTCACAACGTGTAAAGTACCCCTAATACTAGCTAGTAAAACAAAGCTAGTATTAACCCATTATTACCCAGCGAGCCACCATCACTAGGGCAGCTGCAAGAGTTGGATACAGCGCCAGATGATGATGCTTCTATGAAAGCACCATATTCTGGGGCGGCTGCGGACTGCAATTCGCAGCAGAGAGGCCCAGAAAGCTCAGGCCAACTTGTGCTGCGGATTCCTACCCCCAATTGCCTACTTGTACCTGGCTGGACTGTTGTGAATGTTAGTTATGTTTTGGCTGCTGGGAGGCTCCCTCTGGTGGCCAGGAATGGTTTGGACTTGGACCAGGTGTGTTGTGCAGTGGGTGTTTCCTTTGCTAACTCTCTGCTTATTTAAGTCCTGGTCTGATTGCAGGCTGTTGCCGGATGTCAGTTGTTCTTTGTATCTCCAGCCTGCTTAATCCTGCTTTACACCACATGTACTCCAGAAAGGTGCTTCCTCTTTATTTATTGGCTGGTTCTTTTGCTTATCTGGGTTTGTCATTTGTTGTGGTTGGTTTCAGTTTATTTCCTTCCAGGGATTTTCCCCCTCAGTGGATTGTTGAGGAACTCCCTGCAGTTCTGTCTGGAGTATAGCTCCTTTAGGTCCATGTGTTTGTGGCTTGTTGAATTTGTTATAATTCTTGTTTTCTGTTCATTGGTATGACAAGGGCACCTGGTATAGGACGGAGTACAGATCAAGCGATCTGAGGGCCTTTTTGTACTATCAGGAAGTTTGTATTTTGCAGGTTTTTCTCTGGCCACCATCAGTCCCTTTCCTGTCCTTTCCTATTTTAGTCAGCGGGGGCCTCACCTTTTGCTAATCCTGTCATCTACCTGTGTATTGTGTTTTTCCTATATCACCGCAGTCTTTGAATGTGGGGGGCTTGCTATTCTTGTCTATTTTCTGAGGCAGAGAGTTATTCATCTTTCCTACCTTTAGGATAGTTAGTTCTCCGGGTGGGTTCGCGGTGCACAGGATGTTAGTTCACCCCTCGGCTACTTCTAGTTGTGATGGTTAGTTAGGGGATGGCGGCCAGATTAGTTGCCAGTGCTCTTGTCACCTTTTGCCAATGATTTGTGGTGGTCTTCCATGGTTCCGGATCATAACACTGGACACAAAAATGGGCGAAGGCCATGTCGATTTTTTTTTTTTTTTTTTTAATTATTTCATGAAATAAAGGGCTTCCCTATATTTTTAGTTCCCAGCCAGGTACAAATAGGCAGCTGGGGGTTGGGGGCAGCCGTACCTGCCTGCTGTACCTGGCCAGCATACAAAAATATGGCAAAGCCCACGTCATTTAAAAAAACTCCTGTATACAGTCCTGGATGGAGTATGCTGAGCCTTGTAGTTCTGCAGCTGCTGTCTGCTCTCCTGCATACACTAGTGAATGGAGCATGCTGAGCCTTGTAGTTCTGCTCCTCCTTTCTCTCCCTCCAGCATACAGTCCTGGATGCAGCATGCTGGGCTTTGTAGTTCTGCAGCTGCTGTCTGCTCTCCTCCATACAAACAGACAGCAGCTGCAGAACTACAAGGCTCAGCATACTCCATCCATACTGTATGCAGGAGTTTCCCCCCCCCCAAAAAAAATTACGTGGACTTCGCCATGTTTTTTTATGCTAGCCAGGTACAGCAGGCAGCCATGGGCTGCCCCTAGCTGCCTATTTGTACCCAGCTGGGAACCAGAAATATAGGAAAGCCCTTTTTTTTTTTTTTTTAAATTATGTCATGAATTTCATGAAATAAAAAAAAATGACGTGGGCTTCGCCCAATTTTTGTGTCCAGCTGGGTGCAAGAAGGCAGCTGGTATTGGAATCCGCGGCGCAGGGTGCCCAAGCTTTCTGGGCACCCCTGCTGTGAATTGCAGTCCGCAGTTGCCCCAGAAAATGGTGTTTTCATAGAAGCGCCAACCTCTGGCGCTGTATCCACCTCTTCCAGCTGCCCTGCTGACGGGTGGCTCGCTGGGTAATAATGGGGTTCGGGCTAGCTGTATATTATCAACTGGCCCTAAGCCCGAAATTCAATGTGTCACGCCAATATTAGACATGGCCACCATGAATTTCTAGTAAAGATAAAAAAAACACAACACACAGAAAAATATTTTTATTAGAAATAAAACACAACACAATTAGTGACTCCATCTTTATTGAAATAAAGAACCCCCCTCCGCAGTAATCCTGGGTCATTGGTCCCGCGCCGTCCGATCCGGATCCAATATCATCTGATCGGTTTGCTGGAAGGCAAAGCGATCAGATGATGTGTCAGGTTCAAGGGCCTGAATTATATGACACAGCAGCTGATTGTATAAACGGCTTTTATACAATCAGCTGATGCATCAGTGCAAAAAAAAAAAAGAAACAAAAAAACAAACTACACACTTCTGTGCAGACTCCTGTCCGACAGCAGCAGCTGATAGTTTGGCCGGGCGGTAAAAAGCCAGCCTCACCGCTTGACTTATAGTGTCAGCTGATTCCGTCAGGTGACCGCATCAGCTGATCATCGCCAGGTCTGAGAGAGAGAGAAAAGAGAGAGAGGGAGAGAGAGAGGGAGAGGAAGAGAGAGAGAAGAGAGAGAGGAGAAAGCAATGCAGCCTCATTCCGTGAACTGCTCCGATTTTAGAGGTGTGTCCTGCTGCTCACAGCTGATGTCCGGCTCCTCCCCTCAGTTCATAATTAAGTTAAGTTATAATTATAAATAAATAATAATTATAATTTAAAATTAAAAATAAATTAAATTCTTTACCGGTTTGGCCGAGACTCGAGCTCGTGAACTAATTCTCCTTAGGCAGTAGCTCTATCCATTGAGCCACTTCCTCTAATGAAAAGCATAGGAAGATTTGGTAATCTTGACCTCTGTATTGCACTTGAGAATCCAGAAGTAGATTATTCAGCTACAAGGATGGATGGAGAGAGGGATGGATGGAGGGATGGATGGAGAGAGAAATGGATGGAGGGATGGATGGATAGAGGGATGGAGGGAGGGATGAATGGAGGGAGAGATGGAGGGAGAGATGGAGGGAGGGATGGAGGGGAGGGATGGAGGGAGGGATGGAGGGAGGGATGGAGGGAAGGATGGTGGGAGGGATGAATGGATGGAGAGATGGAGGGAGGGATGAATGGATGGAGGGAGGGATGGATGGATGGAGGGATGAATGGATGGAGAGAGGGAGGGATGAAGGGATGGAGAGATGGATGGAGGGAGGGAGGGATGAATGGATGGAGGGATGGATGAATGGAGGGAAGGATGGAGGGATGGATCGAGGGAGGGATGGAGGGAGGGATGATGAAGGGAGGGATGAATGGATGGAGGGATGGATGGGAGGGCAAACACCGGCATTACCGCACTCATCACCGCACACACGCAGGCACTATGGCACTCATCATCCTCGCCACACACGCAGGCATTACCTCAGTGACGTACCCGCTGACAGCGCGGCTCACTTCAGTTGCTTCGTGGATCTGACACAGAGCGCTCCTGTTCTACAGCGCTCCCTGTCAGCTTCATGCAGCAGAGCTGGATGCGTCGCGGGACCTCTGTGGATTACATCGGACCTGGAGGGTTATTTGGGGATTTTAATAAAATGGTGAAAGAGGGTGTTTTTTTGTCTTTTTATTCCAAATAAAGGATTTTTCGTTGTGTGTGTTTTATTTACTTTCACTTACAGGTTAATCATGGAAGGTATCTCGGGGAGACGCCTGCCATGATTAACCACTTATTACCCCGATTGCCACCGCACCAGGGCAATTCGGGATAAGCTGGGTAGAGTCCCAGGACAGTCACATCTAATGGATGCGGCAATTCCGGGCGGCTGCCTGCTGATATTGTTAGGGTGGTGGGCTCCCCATAACGTGGCGCTCCCCATCCTGACAATACCAGCCTCCAGCCGTGTGGCTTTATCCTGGCTGGTATCAAAATTGGGGGGAACCGCTGTTTTTTGTTTTTTTTTTTATTTATTTATTTATTTATTTATTTTACTGCACGATATAAACCCGCCCGCCGGCGGCTGTGATTGGTTGCAGTGAGATAGCTGTCACTTATCTTGGGTCTGACTGCAACTAATCATGGGCGTCGGTGGGCGGAGAAAGCAGGGAATACCAGATTGAATAATGAAGCGGCAGCCATTTTCAAAAGAGGAATAGCCGCTGGAGCTTTGTGACAGCCGTGCAGCGCCGCGCCCGTGATCAGTGAGTAGGAAAGAGAGAGGGATTGTGCTGGGGACGCAGGACGCATGCAGATACGCAAAGTGCGCACATAGCCTTACTGTGAAAAGCCACGCTTTTGCTGATCGAACGGTATCTCGAACTGCCGAACTTGAAGCAAATCGTTCGAGTTCGTCGAACGACTCGAACACCGCCCAAAATCACTCGAATTTGAAATTGGCGAACCGTTCTAATCGAACATCGTTCAACTCTAGTCACAACCAGCAGAAGACGACTGGAGCTTTGCCGAGAACAGAACACTGCAACCGGTAAGTATTCTACCACAGACAGAATACATCAGTGATAACACTTAGGAGGTGAAATGGAAATGAAAACACCACGATGGTCCTTTAAGAAAAGTACCTAAGGAGGTGTAAAAGGAAAAAAAGTTGCAAAATATTTGTTCTTTGGAATAGAGGGGATTAAATATTCCCCTCCCCGGAACATTCTGGAACTCACTAACTATCAATGGACCTTTTGTTAGCTGAGTGTTGTGTATCTAATCTATAGCTGAGAGCTGTATCTAATCTATGGTGATAGAGAATTTGTTGTCATTTTTTTTTATTCTCACCTTTGCCTAGCGATTTCCATATCTGACTCGTCCCTATAGATTACTTTTCTGCTATTGCTGTGTGCACTGAGGGCAGCGTCATCTGTCTTACAGAATATATTCTTGTGTGTATATGCAGGTTTTTTTTTTTTATTTCTATTGCTTTTTTTTCTTACTACGCAGGTAGTAATTGAGTTATAATTCTCTTATAACCATTTGCTTGACAAGAGCCAATTTAGCATCCGCCTTCATTTGCATAACAAAAATAAGGACTGCGGTTCGTATTTCTGTTCCCCTTCATTCCCCCCAGAAGAATTAAATTTTCATCAAGACATGAACACTGGTTTCAGAACATGGAGAAACTGGGTTAAACATATGCAAATTACGAGTTCTGCAAAGAACTGATTGGCGACTCCAGGCTTTTCCCCTCTATCTCCTCTCTGCATTCTGCCGCTTATTAAAAAAAGAAGGCCTTAAATATTTCAGGCAACAGCTGTGCATGGCTCCTGTGCTTTGTGCAGGCATTCCAAGTGTGCGCTACATCTACTGATCTGATTTTTTTTAATTTTTTTTCCAATTTTTTTTCTATGTTTCAGCTTCAGAGAGCAAAGTCACATCTTGTGCGGCAGTGTGGAGGATACCAAAGGAACTGCAGGCAGGTAGTCATGAAGTCCCCGATGATTCATCAAACAACACCCAAACCTTGGAGCTTCTGTGTCACCTTGATAACGACGCTCAGAGCAGTATGGCCTGGTAATGTTCTGCATGCATCATTTGAAGAGTTTTATAGAAATGATCTGAGAGTAATGTGGAATATTCAAAGGGTTGTCTCTCCAATATTCCTGAGAACACTTCATTTTCCTTTTCTTACAAAGTGGTTGTCACTCACAGGAGTTGCACTTGGGTCCCTGTGCTTCCGGAAAAAATGTGCTCATTTGATAGATAATATGATAGACCAGTGTTCCCTAACTCCAGTCCTCAAGATTCACCAACAGTGCATGTTTTCAGGATTTCCTTAAAGGGGTTGCCCACTACTTTTACATTGATGGCCTATCCTTAGGATAGGTCATCGATTTCTGATCGCCTGGGGTCCAACACCCTGCTCTTTTCGGCGGTGGCAGCAGGCAGCCAGAAATGCTCAGTTCCGGAGCTGCTCCGTCTTGTGATTGTGGCCGCTGCTGGGTACTGCACATCCACCTCCCATTCTAATCAATAAGAGGCAGATGTGCAGTACCCGGCCGCGGCCGCTGTCAGAAGACGGAGCAACTCCAGAACTGAACATTTCCAGCTGCCGCCTCCTGGACCGAAGACAGCTGATCTGGTAGGGGTGCGGGCTGTCTGACCCTGACCGATCACACATTGATGATCTATCCTAAGGGGTACTTTGCACACTACGACATCGCAAGCCAATGGTAGCGATGCCGAGCGTGATAGTCCCCGCCCCCGTCGCAGCTGCGATATCTTGTGATAGCTGCCGTAGCGAAAATTATCGTTACGGCAGCTTCACATGCACTTACCTGCCCTGCGACGTTGCTCTGGCCGGCGAACTGCCTCCTTCCTAAGGGGGCGGGTCGTGCGGTCTCACAGCGACGTCACACGGCAGGTGGCCAATAGAAGCAGGGGGGCGGAGATGAGCGGGACGTAAACACCCCGCCCACCTCCTTCCTTCCTCATTGCAGCCGGGACGCAGGTAAGGTGATGACACAGCGATGTGTGCTGCCGCAAGAACGAGGCACAACATCGTAACATCGGTCCTTCCGAAATTATGGAAATGACTGACGCTACACCAATCATACGATTTCGATGCTTTTGCGCTCGTTAATCGTGGTAAAAACGATTCACTTACTCCAATGTCGACAGCAACGCCGGATGTGCATCACTTTTTCGATTTGACCCCACAGACATCGCACCTGCGATGTCGTAGTGTGCAAAGTACCCCTAAAGCTGGTGTCACACATAACGACGACGACAACGACGTCGCTGCTACGTCACCATTTTCTGTGACGTTGCAGCGACGTCCCGTCGCTGTCGCTGTGTGTGACATCCAGCAACGACCTGGCCCCTGCTGTGAGGTCGCCGGTCGTTGCTGAATGTCCAGCTTCATTTTTTGGTCGTCACTCTCCCGCTGTGACACACACATCGCTGTGTGTGACAGCGAGAGAGCGACGAAATGAAGCGATCAGGAGCCGGCACTGGCAGCTGCGGTAAGCTGTAACCAGCGTAAACATCGGGTAACCAAGGGAAGACCTTTCCCTGGTTACCCGATGTTTACGCTGGTTACCAGCCTCCGCTCTTGCTGCCAGTGCCGGCTCCTGCACTGTGACATGTGGCTGCAGTATGCATCGGGTAATTAACCCGATGTATATTGTAGCAAGGAGAGCAAGGAGCCAGCGCTAAGCAGTGTGCGCGGCTCCCTGCTCTCTGCACTGTGACATGTAGCTGCAGCACACATCGGGTTAATTAACCCGATGTATACTGTAGCAAGGAGAGCAAGGAGCCAGCGCTAAGCAGTGCGCGCGACTCCTTGCTCTCTGCACTGACATGTAGCTGCAGCACACATCGGGTTAATTAACCCGATGTGTACTGTACCTAGGAGAGCAAGGAGCCAGCACTAAGCGCGGCTCCCTGCTCTCTGCACATGTAGCACAGCGACGTTATGATCGCTGCTTCGGCTGCTGTGTTTGACAGCTAAGCAGCGATCATAACAGCGACTTACAAGGTCGCTGCTACGTCACCGAAAATGGTGACGTAACAGCGACGTCGTTGTCGCTGTCGCTTAGTGTGACACCAGCTTAAGGATAGACCATCAATGTCAAAGTAGTGGACAACCTCTAGTATTGCTCAAGTGATAATTTAATTACCTGCACAGGTAATGATTCCAGCACCCATGCAATGCTAAGAAAATCCTGAAAACATGATCTGTTGGTGAATCCTGAGAATTGGAGTAGGGGAACACTGTGATAGACAATCTGCAAATCACTATATTTTGTTGCCTCCCCTCCCCCTTAAAAAAAAAAAAAAAATCACTTGAATGCAACACCAAAGAAGCGTCCAACTTTCTGTTCTC